>NC_090174.1:18121432-18421432 GCF_024679245.1 Pseudorasbora parva | reverse complement strand
TTTTTAACTAGGTTGTTCAACAAGGTTTTAGAGCTTAAGAGCACTTAGCGATGCATTATTTGCTTTGAGAATGTTAATGGAGAAGTACAGAGAGGGTCAGAAAGAGCTGCATTGTGTCTTTGTAGATTTAAAGAAAGCATATGACAGAGTGCAGAGGCGCTGTGGTATTGTACGAGGAGGTCTGGAGTGGCAGAAAAGTATGTTAGAGTGGTACTGGATATGTATGAGAGCAGTAGGACAGTGGTAATGTGTGCCGTAGGTGAGACAGAGGACTTCACGGTCAAGGTGGGACTGCATCAAGGATCAGCTCTGAGCCCGTTCTTGTTTGCGGTGGTGATGGACAGGCTGACAGATGAGGTCAGACAGCAATCTCCATGGACTATGATCTTTGCGGATGACAGTGATATGTATTGAGAGCAGGGAGCCCATGGAGGAAAGTCTAGAGAGGTGGAGGTTTGCTCTGGAGAGAAGAGGAATGAAGATTAGCCGCAGCAAGACAGAATACATGTGTGTGAATGATAGAGAACCAAGTGGAACAGTGAGGTTTACAGGGAGAAGATGTAAAGAAGGTGCAGGATTTTAAAGGGGGGGTGAAATACTGTTTCATGTATACTGAGCTTTTTACACTGTTAAAGACTTGGATTCCCATCCTAAACATAGACAAAGTTTCAAAAACTAATGTTGGACGTTTGATGGAGTATTTCTGTGTTAAAAATACTCCTTCCGGTTTCTCACAAGTTTCGGCGAGTTTTTTTCGAGTGTGGGGCTACTTGACGTTAATAGTTTGGAAGGTCTTTGTATGGGCCGTACGGGCTCTTCTCCCGGTAGGGTGCGCACACGCGTGACTAGAGCGAGAGAGAGGAAATGCACGCTGTAAACAGTCTCTCAGGTGCAGATCCAGTCGTCCGTGAATACTTAAGGCGCACCGCGCTCCACTTTATTCCTATGGGTGACGTCGAGCGATTTCAACGCTTCAGCACAGCATTGCGGAAAGGCAGCGCTGCATTTGAACCGATTTGAACGCAGAAATGACGGGAAGCTTCACAACATCGTTTCGGTCGCATCTCAAAGTGGATTTACACGCCACTGCTGTCACAGGACTTCACCAAATCATACCAAAGAAGTGTGTTTTTGACGGAGCAGTCCCAGCGATAAAGGTTCCCCCTTAAGTACTTAGGGTCAACAATCCAGAGCAATGGGGAGTATGGAAAAGAGGTGAAGAAGCATGTGTGCAGGCAGGTTGGAATGGGTGGAGAAAAGTGTCAGGTCTGTTGTGTGATAAAAGTGTATCAGCAAGAATGAAAGAAAAGGTGTACAGGACAGTAGTAAGACCAGCGATGCTGTATGGTTTGGAGACAGTTGCACTGTCAGGAAAAGACAGCTAGAGGTAGCAGAGCTGAAGATGTTGAGGTTCTCTTTGTGAGTGACGAGGATGGATAGGATCAGGAATGAGTACATCAGAGGGACAGCACTTGTGAGATGTTTTGGAGACAAAGTTAGAGAGGCCAGGTTGAGATGGTTTGGACATGTTCAGAGGAGGGAGAGTGAATATATCGGTAAAAGGATGCTAAGGTTAGAGCTGCCAGGCAGGAGATATAGAGGAAGATCAAAGAGGAGGTTTATAGATGTAGTGAAGGAGGACATGAAGGTAGTCAGTCTGAGAGAAGAGGATACAGAGGATAGGACTAGATGGAGGCAGGTGATTCGCTGTGGCGACCCCTGAAGGGAACAGCCGGGAAAAAAAATCCATACCTTTATTGGAAGAGGATATTTAATAGCAGTGGCGGCTGGTGATGGAAAAAGTAGGGAGGGCTGAGGGACAATGTGGTTTTAAAATTTTTATTTTAACAATTGAACAATTTCTGCTGTTTATTTATTACATTAACACCAAAGTAATGATTTAAAAACAAATAGCATCTAACGTAATTATTAAAGTATGATTTTAGAGTGTCCTTGTAGATTTCAAATATTTTTACTGTTATTAGATGGAGTAACCACTAGATGAGGAAAATTACTAATTGTAATGGTGAGCATTTTTCTCAGTTCTTAATGTACCTTAAATTAATATGTTTCAAGTTTTTAATACTCTAATCAACATGGGTATGGATAAATATGCATGCTTTATGCAAATGTATGTTTATAGTAAAACCATACTCAGAGCATGAAGACAAGACATGTTGCAAAGGTCATAGATGTTTTTCAAATAACTTGTTGATGTCTCTTAAGTCTAAGCTTAAAAAAACAGAATAAGCAGTGATTTCTCTTATTTTAAGAATATAAATAAAGGGACTTTTTACACTGGCAGTTTAGTGCAGAACAGGGCACAGTTCGTATTAGGGATGTCCCGATCAGGTTTTTTTGCCCTCGAGTCCGAGTCATTTGATTTTGAGTATCTGCCGATACTGAGTCCCGATCCGATACTTCTATAATACATAAAAAAAGAATAAAGAAGAGCGAAAAAACAAACCAGGATGTTCCTTATTTTTTATTTTATTCACCTTATTTTAACATTCAACAACTCTAACAAACAGAGCGCTTCTGTGAGGTAGATTGAACAATCAAGTAATAAATAAACATAAATTCTTCACTTTTGGATTTTAGTGCAACAGTAAATATCTAAAAAAAGTCTAGGACCGGAGTTGCGCAGAGCAGCAAGTACAACAGCGATATAAAAAGCACACCCATACTCTCATAGATGCAGAACAATTAACTATGTTGGTGTGAAATAAACAGTTATGGAAATTAAATTAAATTAAATAATCTGCTCCCAAAAATCCTGAAAAAATCTGTTAGTGCCTCAGTGACAACTTCACTCAGAGAAGACGTCGATCTAAGCTCTCAATCATGACATCACACAGCCGTTTTTATAGCATCAAATAACTAACTAAAACTAAACTTATTTAAAAAACAAACACTTTAAATGAAATCATTGTGATGATAACTGCCTACAATGACATAAATCAACTTTGGGGAATAAATAAAGTGTAATTTGACTGAAGTGTTATTAACAATGCTTTTCAGGTTTTTATAGGTCTAACATTAGTTTTTAGGTAGAGAAATTGAATAAAGTAGGCTAATGAAATGTAAAATAGCTGCATATTTAACCGTTTAAATTAAAGAATAATCCTTACAAAAGCTATTTAATCAAGAGCAGTGAGTGATTCCTTATCTTTTGTTTGACATTAAACAGACAGCAGTAAAGGCTACTGCCCCTTTAAGACCTAAAGGAAGGCTCTGCGTCGTCTTTCTTGACTGTATAAAGTCCTCTTAAGGCATATTCAGACTATGTCTGCTTGGATACTCATCAAGATGGACATGCTGACATACTTCTTGTGTGAGTTGGTCCGTTTAAGCGCAAGTCTTGAAAGAGAACTCAATATTTGCGCGCTGTGAGACGAGTGCGCGCTTTCGATGATGCACAGAGACAGATCAGTGCGCGCGCTCTCATTCGCGTCTTCTGCCGAATATACACGGGTGATATTAGCGCTGTTGTAATGTATCACCGAGGAGCCAGCACGTGTATCCATCTACAGAAACATACATAAAGCATTATTTTCAAGTTACAACCCATATTATTGATGCGTCATCATGCTCAGCTCACCCCAGAATATACATTATATCCGAGTCCTGATCGGGATGTAACGTCCGATTCCGATCGAGTCTGAAATCACGTGATCCGGCCCGTTTCCGATCATGTGATTGGATCGGGACATCCCTAGTTCGTATGATAAATTGGTAATGTGAAAGCTGTGATGCGGACCTGAGAGCGCACCAGTATCACACCATACCTGGAGGAGGTCCATATTCACCAGGAGTAGGAATATAGTGCTGCCCATTTAAGAGCTGGAATATAGTGCGGCCCCTTTAAGAGCTGGAATATAGCGCGGCCCCTTTAAATGATTGACAGCTGAGACTGACGGCTTCTCTGAGTGAAGTTGTCACTGAGGCACTAACAGACTTTTTTCGAAATTTTTGGGAGCGGAATAGAGCTTTAGCTTTAATTTCTACATTTCCATAACTGTTTATTTCACACCAACATAATTAATTGTTCTGCATCTGCGAGAGTGTGGGCGGGCTTTTGATATCGCGGCTGTACTTCCTGCTCTCTACTGCACAACTCCGGTCCCAAAATCGCTACTGCGCAGACTCGGTCCCAAGATGTCAGCGCCGTGCAAGGCCGCCTGAAAGCTTCAAATCTGCCAAGCGGAAACGGATGATGTCGAGTCATCCATATTTTTTTACGGTCTATGGACTACACCAAACTCATGTTATTCTCATTTATTTATTATTACTGAGAATTATTACTGCGCGTCTCTGATTGGTTGAATTGATCATATTTAGTGACGTTTTATAGCATATCAGCGCTCCATTGGTTAGATAGTGTGGGCGCCCTTTCTCGGCGCCCCGAGCATAAAACTATACATTTTTGATGTTATGTGGCACATGATGAAGCTGGCAGACAAATCCCCCCCCAACGTAACGTTACATTTTTTTCAAATGTAATTTTTTATTTTTATTTTTATTCTTTACTTGGTAGGAGGGGCGGCGCCCCAGCGCCCATAATAGATCAGCCGCCCCTGTTTAAGAATTAGCCTATAATCTGCCATATATATATAACCTATAGGTTGCTTTAACTTTAAATATTACTGCCTACAGTAATACATGAACCTAATAGTCACACGTCCCAAACCTATTCACTCAAGACACGTCCAAGACGGACATTTAGGCATAATCATGGGTGTATTTGATTATGATTGTTCAAGGGCATTAAGCCTATAGAACAGATCTGTATATTCGCGAGTGCTGACAGGCGGCGCACAGAATCCTCAGCCAGTCTAACATCGGTCCGTGTGTCAGGACGGAGCGAATTGAGTTTGTGGTATACAGCGCTTTTATTAACTCTTATTTTAATTGTGATCTCACTGATATTACTTTTATTTGGTCACTCATCCATCTAGAGTAATCAATTCACCTGGTCCTTGGCACTTAGGCCTATGTGAAACGCGAGACAGCAGGCGAGAAAGATTCACTTTCGCGTTTACAAAGACCGTGCAAGCACCACAACGTCGATATTAATTTATTTTTTTGTTATTGAAAATAATTTTTGGTGATTATTTTGCGGTGAAATGGCAAATTATGCAGGATCGCAAAAAAATGCGACACTTTGCTGATTTTACATTGTATTCAGCGATCGCGGAATCGCGAAAAACTGGACTGGGACTAGGGCTGGGCGATATGGAGCAAAAAATATATCTCGATATATTTTGCTATATCTCGATATACGATATATATCTCGATATCTTTACAGGAAAAATAACCCCCTAAAAACTACAGCAAAAACAAATATGCCAAATACCACAAAAACTTTTTTTTTTAAATTGAAGTGCAAAGAGGTAGTCAAGTGCTTTTGCGACATTTAAAAAAAAAACTCCCTGATTACATAAATAATAATAATATAACTGTAAAAGAAAAAGAATAATATTGCCTTCTTTTCATTTATTTCATGCTTTCAAAAGATGAATCAAAGACTCCCTTTTTTACAGTTAAAGTAAACAGTAAGCATTTTGCAGAAAGATGGGGGCATGACTGAGCTGTAAATAAACTGATTTTGTCATAACACCATTTCCTGTTAAATGAATGTCAGAAGGTAGGCTATATGATAATATGATACAGTACAACTTACAGAAGAGCACCGCGTGTCTCAGGACACCCGGGATGTCGCGTTTTTCCCTCTTGGTTAAAACGTGAATAGACCTATTCATCATAATCCCGTGATAAAGCTGACAAAATAATAATAGTAATGATATTGCAATACTTTTTAAATGTTTTCAAATGATATGCGACCATTTTGACATTTTAACCGAAAACTATGCGATCAGTTAGAGTTAGACACAGATCATAAACTGGCATGATTGCGACCGCGTCTCGCACCAGTAGTGTCAAACACCTGACTGTGGGTGAAATGTGCGATTTGAACTATGATGAACATTAATATTTCTTTATGAATTTTAGCAAGCAGTTGTGTTAGAAGGAAAACATGGTCTCTAAACTGAGTCCTGAACAACGTGCGCGCTTGTCAACATGATAACTAATCCTCACCTGGTTGTGGAAGCAGCCGTGTTCAATGAGACAACACGCGAGGGGAGGGGGAACAAAGCAAGAGGCGGGAGGCGCACGAGGCTCCGCGAGCACAACACAGAGAAGCCAAACAAGCAAAGTGGCGGAATCAGAATTAAATATAAACAATATATCGATATATACGATATGTCCAAATCCATATCGAGCTGAAAAAATATCTCGATATATTTTAAATATCGAGATATCGCCCACCCCTAACTGGGACTACCTAAAAGGGACTGATTTAGGTAGATACAGAGTAAGGAACAGTAACAGGAAAGGACCTCAAGTTGGGAATCAAACTCGGGTCACGTGTATTGCAACCACATATGAGCCAATGCAAATGTACATCAAAAGAGCAATATGCTGAGCTGCATGATATAACATCTATATTAGACTTGTGAGGCAGGCAGCTGTCTCTTTCAGACTTCTATCAGGAAATCTATCAGACAGTGTCAAGGTGGTGGGACTATGCAAATACTAAAATTTTCTTTTTTGATCCAGCTGCATCCTGCCCAGGCAGCAGTGCAAAGAAATTTTAAACTAAGTTGACTGAGCTTATGTCAATAACCAGACAGTGTTGTAAAATTCTTGGCTACTTTATAACATAAAAAAAACTTCACAGAATTATCTGATCTCATTCAAAACGTTACCAAAAATGAAAATTACCCTAAGATTTACTCACCCTCCAGCCATCATATATGACATTCTTCTTTCAGATTAATACAATTGGAGTTACATTTAATAAAAAATAAATTAATAAAAAACCTTGTTACAACAGTTTTCCTAGTGGTTTTACATATAACTCTTGCATCCGTCTGAAAAAAGAATCTCATAACACCTGCTTGACGGAGTTAATTATGGGCTAATTTTTGGGAGAACTATCCCGTTAAAGCCTTCAGGGCTTTAGAAAAGTATATAACCAATTGTGATAATGCTGGTGAGGCTAATAATAATCATCATGTACACAACAGCAGTTTCCAAGGTAAATCAAACTCACTTGATTGAAGTCTTGATTTTCAACGGATCAATGGTGGCTCTATAAAATACTATTTACCTTTAAAGGCTTGTATATATAGCCAGACAAGCCAGACTCACATCAAGATGTTTGGTCTGGAAAATCACCATTGACAGGGCTCAATCCGAGGGGTGGGATAAATGGTACGCAATTGGATAGCACTACAACCAATCAGAGCAACGTAGGTGAAGCAGAGCTCGTTGACAGATTAAACTTTTGCATATTCGGTCGGCAAAACTCAGAACACATCTTCCCTTCTAGCATAAAAGGAGGAGCAAGGGCTGCAGAAGACGAGAGAGGACCAGGCCTGGATTTTACGTTATGTTTTGTTTATGTTTTATTATGTTTATGTGGGCAGTCGTCCGTGAGGGGCCGTCCGCGGTTTTACTTTCGTTTTGTTTATTGATTTTGAAATAAAGTTTGTTGAACGTTCACCGGTTCCCGCCTCCTTCCTTCCCATCTAAGATTCGTTACAGTCTACTATTATATGAGTATGCTCACAATAACGACAAAACTTTGTGCTTTTTTAAAATAAAGAAAACAAACAGGGTGCACTTTCTACTGTCTCAATCTTTTCCATCGAGTTTGGAAGATGCACTGTAAGTTTACCTTGGATTTACCGCAAAATAAGACAAATGTGATTAATATCCAGCAGAGGCAAGTAATTTATTCTCATTTAGTTAACATTAACATATTATTGTTACATAAATTGTAACATGTTAGAATGTTTAGACAGTTTTTACTGTGTAATACTGGGTTCATGAATATCTGCTCAAATGTAGATGTTTATATTGTGCTAAACATAATGTTTCATGGAGTAAACAATGTGCAGTAAAAGCACTCAGATGCGCTCACTTCATAGCATCATAAGTGCTTGAAATAATTTCCATTTGGGATCTGAATTGGATTATCACAGAATGAGGCAGATAGTATATTATTTTGAAGTATTCTATAATTAAATCTCTGTCAAATGGAATTGCATCATTCTTTATTCTTATGAAAATACTCAAGATTCATTACCTGTGATACTTTTTTATAATACTTTGATTAATTAAAAGTAAAAAAAAAAAAGAAAAAAAAAGAGCAAATGTTTTAAACATAGAAATCTTTTGTAACAACTGAATTTTGACAGATTAACACTATCAGTTAAACGGTTTAAAGGTTTTTTTGTTTGCTTGTTTGATTGTTTTTTTACTCACTGGGTGCGTCGACACATGCAACGAACCACACGTGCTGACACAGACAAATTTTGCAAAATTAAGCAATGGGAAAGAAGAAGCATATGTGTGGGACTATTTCGACAGAAAGGGTGAAGAAGTTACATGCAAAATAAACTACGCAGTATTACAATACATCAGTAGTACAAGCTTCTGACTGGTGGAGGAAAGCAAATGAAAATCACTTCCCAAGGCTGGCCCTTCTAGCGAGGCATCTCTGTATTCCCCGGGCACCAGGCAGTGCCATCTGAAGCCTCCCTTGATCGGCCCTCGGGGTCCAGCTGACCCCGATGGACTTTTCCTCCATTTTTAAAAAGTGTTCCCTTCATCTCAGGGCTATGAGACCATGCAAAAAAAATTTGGGCTTGATTTGGTGGTTCTAAAGGTGTGTAAAATTTTTTTTACCGTTTAAGTCCCTCGGGGGCAGATTGACCCCACATTGAAAATGAATGGGAAAATGTAAAAAAGTATTTTTTTCACTTTATTTGTCGAAACAAAATAAACTAAATCCAGTATAAATCTGAAAATTTCTACATTTATATCAAGGTCTGGTCCTAGAGCATAAACACAAAGTGGAACAAACTTTCTATCCCATACACACACACGTACGTACACACACATGCATGTGACTGCAACAGAAAGTATTTGTATTGAAAATGGCAAATAAAAAGCAAAAATAACATAAATCTGAACAATTTTCATACATAAATGAAGGACTAATACTACAGCACAAATGCTATATGGAGCAAGCATGTTCACTCACACACACGCACACACGAACACACATTTATGGGGATTTTTTTAGGTTTTAGCAATGAATGGGAAACTGTAAAAAATGCTTTTTTCCCCATTTTGTTTGTAAAAAAAACCCAACTAAATCAAGTATAAATCTGAAAAATTCTACATTTATATCAAGGTCTGGTCCTAGAGCATAAACACAAAGTGGAACAAACTTTCTATCCCATACACACACACACACACGTACGTACACACACACACACACACACACAAACACACTTCTTCACTCCTGTTTATTACTGTTTATCGGTGCTGTTATTTTGTTTTGTTTTCTATTGTGTTCGTTTTATTTACTTTTCTAAAATTAATTTCTTTTTCTAAAAAATTAATAATTTGTGATAAATAATTTTCTGAAATAAATATGTGATTACAGTCTTTTAGTGGCAACTTGTAACATTTCTGCAAAAATATGTATAATAATTAGCAAAAGCAAATAATTCAAAATATATCATACAACAACAAAAATAAATACAAAAATACAGATTTGGAATGTATTTTGGAATTTTTAAATATAGATTCACAAACTGTATATCATAAAATGTTGAAGTATCAAGAAAAATGAAGTGAAAGTGAAATGAGTCCCTATATGGACCTCTATAATGTGGTCATTGCACTTTATATCTTAAATTATAAAGACTAACATTTTTCGACAAACCTGCAGATGGCAGTATTCTATCCCTAACACATAGAGCAATGTCCAAAAACAATTTAGATTTAATTAAAATCATCATTTAAGTGATTTTTTCATTAAAATAGCCTTCCATGAGCCAATTTATGTAATAGTTAAGGAATTGTGCAGTAAATAGGTAAAAAACTACAAAATATCCACAAAAACACAGCATAAATGAATAGATGAGAAGTAAATAAAAAAAATGATATATAGTTTGCCATATCAATTTTTTATATTTCCTTATGCAATTGCTCTGTGAAAGTTTGGGGTCTATCTGACCCCAAGGGACTTAAACGTCACCCTACTTGAGGGCCGATCAAGGGCTAATGCTTTTCGTAGTTTGGTTTTGTCCGACAGCTTATAAAAAATATTGGCCAAATGTTTTTTTTTATTTAATTTTTTTGGCTTACATTGGCTTATTACATTGTTACAGCCTTTAAAATAGTTCAGTTTTGTTTTTAATGTCAAACTAGTTATATTTAGTTTGTTTATTTGTTAAAGGTCCTGTTCTTCGCGATTCCATCTTTCAAACTTTAGTTAGTGTGAAATGTTGCTGTTAATAAAATAATGTATAAATAATACCTGTAAAATTATAAAGCTCAAAGTTCAATGCCAAGCCAAGATATTTTATTTAAAAGAAGTTCCCTTTCAAAGCCTACAGCGAACGGCCCGTTTGGACTACACCCCTGCACTTCCTTCATGAATGACGTCACTAGAACCGTTTGTTGACTAACCCTCCGCCTAGGGCTGGGCGATATGGACCAAAAAATATATCTCGATATATTTTGCTATATCTCGATATACGATATATATCTCGATATCTTTACAGGAAAAATAACCCCCTAAAAACTACAGCAAAAACAAATATGCCAAATACCACAAAAACTTTTTTTTTTTAAATTGAAGTACAAAGAGGTAGTCAAGTGCTTTTGCGACATTTAAAAAAAAAAAAAAAACTCCCTGATTACATAAATAATAATAATTTAACTGTAAAAGAAAATAAATAATATTGCCTTCTTTTCATTTATTTCATGCTTTCAAAAGATGAATCAAAGACTCCCTTTTTTACAGTTAAAGTAAACAGTAAGCATTTTGCAGAAAGATGGGGGCATGACTGAGATATAAATAAACTGATTTTGTCATAACACCACTTCCTGTTAAATTTGTATCAAAATTCAAACAGTGATGTTTGTCATGAGTTTGACAAAATTCAAACTCATCATGCAGATCATGTAGGCTACACATGAGCTGAATTTCACTTCTTTTCCAGTTACAGAACGAAATATGAATGTCAGAAGGTAGGCTATATGATAATATGATACAGTACAACTTACAGAAGAACACCCCGTGTCTCAGGACACCCGTGATGTCTCGTATTTCCCTCTTGGTTAAAACGTGAATAGACCTATTCATCATAATCCCGTGATAAAGCTGACAAAATAATAATAGTAATGATATTGCAATACTTTTTAAATGTTTTCAAATGATATGCGACCATTTTGACATTTTAACCGAAAACTATGCGATCAGTTAGACACAGATCATAAACTGGCATGATTGCGACCGCGTCTCGCACCAGTAGTGTCAAACACCTGACTGTGGGTGAAACGTGCGATTTGAACTATGATGAACATTAATATTTCTTTATGAATTTTAGCAAGCAGTTGTGTTAGAAGGAAAACATGGTCTCTAAACTGAGTCCTGAACAGCGTGCGCGCTTGTCAACATGATAACTAATCCTCACCTGGTTGTGGAAGCAGCCGTGTTCAATGAGACAACACGCGAGGGGAGGGGGAACAAAGCAAGAGGCGGGAGGCGCGCGAGGCTCCGCGAGCACAACACAGAGAAGGCAAACAAGCAAAGTGGCGGAATCAGAATTAAATATAAACAATATATATCGATATATACGATATGTCCAAATCCATATCGAGCTGAAAAAATATCTCGATATATTTTAAATATCGAGATATCGCCCACCCCTACCTCCGCCCACAAGTACACGCAAAATAGGGGGCGTGGTCTTGTTGCTCTCCCACGTGGAGAAGAGCGCGCATTCAGCGCTTGCATCTCCCCGTTATGGTAAGAGGCGGTACCTTTCCGGGCAAAGTGCGCTAAGCTGCTGTCCAATCACAACATGGGAAGCGCTGGCCCTATCAGAACTCGTTACGTGTTTCTGAAGGAGGGACTTCATAGAACAAGGAAATCATCAGGCCGTTTTTAGAACAGAGAGAACAGCGGTGTACAGATAAGTAAATTGTGTGAAAAATACTGTTTTTTTTTCACACGAAACATGAACATATGTTATATTGCACACTGTAAACATAATCAAAGCTTTGAAAAGTTAATTTAGAAAAATGTTTAGAGCATTTTTTTACTTGTTAAATTAAAGTTTAATTTATTTAAGTGATGACCAAGCGACCAGCTGCCAACAGTGAGTTAACCACATGTTTAATTAATTCAGCCTCTCAAATCAACTCACTAACATTTTTACATAATTTTGTGTATTTGACTGTTTGAGGAAACTTCATTTGTATTGTGCGAGCTCTAAGTTACAGGCTTGTGTGTGTCATTGGTATGAGCTCCTAGAGCTGCAACTAACAATTATTTTTTCTGTCGACTAATCTAACGATTATTTTTCCGATTAGTCGACTAATCTAACGATTATTTTTATTAAAATAAATAATTTATCTAATGTTCTTTTTGTAATTAGCTCATGAATCCTTTGGATAACTTTACAAATAATATAAGTACAACTTTACAAAAACTTAACTTTACAAAAAATATAAGTTCTAATATAATATTTCAACCTTTATTCATTTTCAATCAATGTGGTTGAAGTTTTTACAGTATAAAATAAGAAAGAGGCAGGATAGTGTTTATAATTAAACCACAGTAGCCATACATTTACAGTTGTCTGAGACGTCATGAAATGATCTTTAGCATCACAAACCATAAAATGTAGTCAGGGTTCTGCTATGGTTTAACATGGTTTCCAGAGATCTGGAGCTGATTCGGGGTAGCTCGGTGGTTTGTGACTGTTGTCTCGCGGCGCGCTGTCTTTTAAGGGGCCGTTCACATATCACGTCTTTCGCGCGCATAAGATCATTATTTCCAATGTAGGCGCGCGATAAGAGCTCTCATAATGAAAGCGACGCGCTCGTTTTTTTCCAGGCACCGCATCGAGTTCATCTCAACTTTTCAGAATGCCGCAAGCACAAGAATATCCGACCTGAACCAGGAAGTTAGTCACCAGATCACACGGAAACCAGTTAAACCGTAACACCGGAGAGCGCCGAGATGTTTTCCTCTGAGGTGCTCGCGCATCGCAGTTGTGCTGCCGTGGTACACCATATCGGTTTTGCAAAGGGAACAAGGGGCCATTTTATTTGTCCTCTGCTTAAAGTATTCCCATACTTTTGATAACAGTGGTCTGTTTTTGTGATAGAATGCAACTTTCTCTATTCCCTGTATGCCATTACGCGAGATGTAAACAAACAGTGTGACGCGTCGACGCATTTCACGCACGTAAACATATTTTTGTAGTCAACGTAATCGATGACGTCGACGTGTCGTAGCAGCACTAGCTCCTATCCTATGTAACTTAACAATTATTAGGAAATGCTATAAAATCGTTTGCATATTCAAATTTGATTTCCGTTAGCCATCCCGAAACGAATGTGAAAGGGTTGAATTGGAGCATGCAGATTGCTTTAGTGTGCAATGTCTTTTGAAGTCAAAAGAAATTTGCTAATTTTGAGAGATTTTTGCTGAAATTATTTCACACAAGAAAGTTTTCAAATGACTGATTTGATGTGATAATCTTTATTGATTAATTTACTAATAAACATTTATGTTAATTTCCCACTTTATAAACTCAAAACTTATGCATATATGTACTCATTCTCGCGCAATATACCCGCGCCAACATCAGACCTAGTGGTATCAATTTAATATTGGTACTTTAGTATCAGTGTTGGGAGTAACGCATTACAAAAGTAATACATTACAGTAACTTATTACTTTTTGCTGTAACGCAGTAGTGTAAGGCATTACTAATCAATTTTCAGTAATATTTTACTCGGTACATTTCCAGTAACGCGTGCGTTACCCCCCCCCCCCCCCAAAAAAAAAAAGAAATACAATAAAACGAAAAAGGAAAAAAAGGCGTGATACATTAACGCATGAAAAATGCAAGTTATTACCTGTTCGTGGTCATTCAATAGCCGCGTGTGGTGTCCAGGTTAGTAATTAAATACTAACTGACAGCTTCTGATATATTTTTGTATAGCGATTTACTTCATTTTCCTTCAATTCAGTACTTCAATTCATCTCCCTCTTGCTGGTGTACTTTTGGATATGGTGTGACATAGTCCAGTGAAGGCGTACGTGTTTATTGCGGATTTTACAGAAGTGCCGCAGGCATGATCTCAGCCTCTGTGCTCGCGCTGGCCAGTGGAAAAGTGGCTAAAGAAGGTTTAAAGGCTCTGTCGTTTCAAAGAATAGCACAACGGCAAGCGCGTCGAAGGACGGACGAGAGACAAGGCGCGCGCTGCAGAGCCAAACTATAGGCCTAATGCCTTTAAACAACACTTGGGTGAAGATGACAGAATAAGACTACTGCACACCGTGACACCGTCGTTTAGATTTTTTATAGTAATACAGTCATTTAGTTCAGTTAGAGAACAGGCCGTTCAAATAAAAACGGAAGCATGAACCGAAAATGTGATCTTGAGCTGACAGATGATCGCGGAAGATTTGGTTTCAAAGTAAAATGTAAAAGCGCCTATAAAGGGGGTTTGTCATTGTGTTGTGTATTTCATTAAGAATAATAGGCTAATTTTAAACCGAAACTAAAAATCTGCTTGGCCGCACACAGAGCGCGCGTTTACTAACGAGCTGTCATTCACGGTGTGCGCGCACTGGCGCGTTTTCAGTTCATATGGAAGCTTAACTTTTATAGGAATTCATTGAAAGCACTCGCTTTGCATCCGCTCCCGTTATTAATGACCAAGCGGCAGTGCACATGTTCCTTTCGGTTAGACAGACTAGTGATTTAAAAGCCCAGATACCGGTGATGTCATCACACTTTGATTAACCGGTGGGAAAATGTCCCCACCGTCTCATCCCTACTGTACATTCGCGAGATGGATGCGTATTGCTTAGTTTATCAGAGATGAGGACAAGAACGTAGGCTAGTCAAATGCAAATGCAGTCAAATACAACCTTTTTCTAAAACCGAAATAACTATCTCGCAACTATGTCGCAACAATAAGAAAAGAACAAATGCGCATATTGTCATAACTTAGAGTTTACACAGTTCTGTTGTGTCTATGAACAGAAGCTATTCCCAGATATTGCCAGATAATCACTTTACCTCTAAAATAATACTTATAAGAGAGTTGGATCCAGGGCTGGACTGGTAATCTGGCATACCGGGCATTTGCCCGGTGGGCCGATGCACTTTGGGGCCGGTATAGTGTTTAAAAAAAAAAAAAACCACTGGCAACATGCAGCGACAGCGGCCCATTGGTTTGTCTTCTGAATTGACAAGCCGAAGCGCGAGAGACCTCCCCTCCATATTAGGCGCATTTTACTATTTATTTATGTAGTATTTGAGCACATGGAACTGCAAAAGGCGAATATCCGCACAGCGCAGCCGCTGCGTTTAAATACTGCTCTATGAATGGCACTTTGACTATTTTGTTTTATACAATCGTGTGATATGGAAACATTACAGTTCTGTGGTGAATCAGCTGAAAACAGCCGCGAGCATGTAGGCCTATTCATGACGAGGTAAAGTGGAAAATGGCAACACACACACAAACGTTTCACTTTAGCAGAACCACAACTTACTCTTCAGCTATTAACAGCGAAGAAATATGGTGTTTTGGAAGAAACATTTATTAAAAATGTTGCTATATTACATAAATTAATATTGCAGAATATAAAGCACTTTTATAGAGGCTATTTTCGTATTTTCTACAGGTGTTTACATTTTTTTTTACTTACAAATATAATAGTTTATTATATATGTTTTATATAGTTTTGGAAACCATATAGCCATATAATGAGGAGCACGGTTTGTACAGTCTGTTTTTTACCCTGTGACTGCCATGATCTTACATTTAAATGAAACTGGCCTACAGTTAAACTATACAGTCTATAAAACAGCTTTAAGTCTAGATCCCATGAATTAAGGACAAAGCTTTTCCTCTTTAAAAGTTTTATTAACTTTTTTTAATAGATTTAATTAAATGTAATACCCTCATGAAAGTTAGATATCAGTGTCTTACTGAAATGATGTGTTAACTCTTGAAAAATATGATTGTTCAACCCAGAAATGTGATCATTTACTCACCCTAATGTCATTCCAAACCTAAATGAATTTATTTCTGTGTAGCATAAAATAAAATAATTTGAGTCTGTTTTTTTGTTCATAAAATATACAAATGGTAGCCTAACCAAAATGGCTTGGTTGCCAACATTCTTCAAAACATCTTATTTTGTATTTCACAGAAGTCATACAGGTTTGGAACGACACGACAGAGTAAATGATGACAGCATTTAAAAGCAGTAAATTTACTTCACTGCATCCTAGCTCAAAATCATCAGTGCTTTACTGTCAAGGGCATTTCTGTGTGAAAAAAAAAAAGCAATATTAAGTTTATCTGCATTTGCAGCAAATTCGATAATATCTATCATTATTTGTCCTTGTCCTAGTTTTATTTATATACGCCAATTTAAGGCCCCAACCCCAGCAAAAATATTCACGGGGACCTCATGGGCCGGATGTGCTGGGTATGCCAGAGCCGAATTTTAGCCCCAGTCCAGCCCTGGTTGGATCGTCATGATTTCTTGCATTGTCTTGAGCATTCACTTTTTTGCCAATTCTCTATTGTTCGCCTGGGTGGCCCATGTCATTATTCTTCATCATATCGCCTTCTACTGGATGTAAAATGCTCTCTGTCTACATCTTAGAATGTTAAGAGCTACTTCTGTAGTTATTTTGGTGAAAGTAACTCAAAAGTAATACAGGAGTAATGTAACGCATTACAATTCCGAGACAGTAATATTGTAATGTAATGAATTACTTTTAAATAGCAGTAGTAAGTAATCTATAATATATTACAGTTTGGAAGTAACTTGCACAACACTGTTTAGTATTAGATTGTGGTACCGTACGGAAGCCAAAATTGTGCTATCGAGCCATTCCTAATAACCGGTATATAAGCAGATCAAATCAAAACGGAGATTTCCATGACCCTTAAATTCAAATGTGCTTTTGCACTGCTTTTGCACAGTATCACAGAGTACCACATATCACAACTATTTAATGTCTTCAACCACAATGTATATTTTAGGTTCCATACATTTAAATGCCAGTGTTCCCCTATTGTTTTGGGGGGATGAGCTTAGACTTTCATATGCACTGCATCTCAACTACCCCAAATTAATCGAGATTATATTCCAATTCATCCAACAAGAACTTCTAACGTTGGGCCACAGTGAAATTAAACACAGGTTATGAACATTAAAAAAATGAATTTAAGAAATTGTAAGAAGCTAGCATCAAAAGCCATGGTGTCTCCATCTTAAATTATTCCCCTGTTTAAATACATGTCTACTCATTCACAAGCATATAGAATATTTTTGAATACTGTGTTTTCATGTTCCTCTTCTAAACAATTTACAATTGTTACAAAGCAAAAAGTTTTGCATATGAAGTGACATTGAAGTGTAACCTGTTTTTTGTCTAAAATAAAAAAGAAAACATTGAAATGTTGTTGTTTAATTTCTTCAAATTAATGCAATTTTTTTTTTTATTATAAGATTTTACATAAATCATTTGGTATTGTAATACTTTATGTTTAACTTAATAGTACAAAATAAAGATGCAACAATACACTATACAATAAGTCCACAGTTCAGTACATGAACTCATTAATTGTTAGGTTAGGTTAAAAACATTAAAAAAAAAAAGATGCACTACAGGGGGAAATTGTATCAGCTGATGAGGGAAACTGAGGCGGAGTTAGTGGTGTTTCGGAGGCTGCTACTACTGGAGATAATTCGGGAGAGGTCTGTGCACCACCCCCTACCAAGAAGAGAAATCTTGGAGATCTCCTTAATAAACAGAGGTCTGAAATCTCAGCCCCTTTACCAATCAGAGTGTGTTAACCCGCTATCTCCAAGAACAACCAATTGACGGCTAATCCAATAGCATGGTGGAAAGACAATGAAACGCGTTATCCACTCTTAGCAAAATTGGCACGTAAATACACCAACATGCATCACCATGTACACGACCTGACCGGATTACTTTTGAGCGTGCGTCCTTATATGATTTACACCGCGCTCCTTCACCACTGAAGAGCATGCGCCGCACTCACATGCACAAAAGCTATAATGTTGACAAGAGAGGAAAGTAAATTTTTCTGAGGGATAAACTATTTTGTAAGAAGTTATGAAGATAATTTTGGCATAATGACACTGTCCCAAAACCTACCCATGTAAGCAAACAATCAACTACTTCAACTGCGCCTGACATTAGAAATATTTTTTTTCTAAGATGATTATTACACTTTACAACAAATAAATAGATTTTATAAAACCGTATAAGTCCTGGTGGCCGTTGAGAGTGGCTATGGCATCCGTAAATAAATTCCAGCTGCTGGAGAGGACGGCTTTGACATCTGATGCAGTAGACAAACTGAAAGCTGTGATGATTGCATAGTGGCACTTCATATTGATTAAGTTGATAACCTGCTGTTTCAAACATTAACCCTTGTGCGTCCTTTTGATAACTTTGCCTGTGGTAATGCTAACTGCATAAAAATTTCCACAGGTGTGTATTTTTATTTAAATTTTACTATTTCACCCCAGTGTCCTTTAAAAAATTAATTTTGCACTAGGTGCACAAAATACTCACACTCAGGGCCTTTACGCTGCGTTCACACCAAGCGCAAATTGAGCGTCAAAATCATGTCTAATGCGTCTAGTTGGACGCATGAACATTTTGAATCCATTCGCGCGTCCACAGCTAATTGGTCGCGCGTAGAAATCGAACATTTGAAGCGAAATAGACGCGCGTTAAAGGTGCTCCAGGATAAATATGTCCTCAAACACCACTCTGCCTCTTTTCATTTTCAAAAATATATATATATATTAAGCATTAACAGCCACACATGTGATTCAGCCAATGCACTACCTGGATTATCTTCACTGCATGTATATTTAAATAAAATATATATGCCATGTTTAACCTCTACAGAGACATCCGAAGGACTGGCCGAGGAAAGGCTGCTCTCGCTGGGGTTAACGAGCGCTGAGCGCCCAGAGATCGCCTGGATCTCACAACTCCAAAAACGCAAGAGTATTCTTTTTAAATAGGCACTGTCTTTATAAGTAAACCACATACTTTAGCTTTAAACAACTACATTATCAACTGAAAAGCATTAAAACTACATTTAGTAACAAAATATCAGTATTTTTTAATTATATGCAGGGTTTCTCTTCATGTCACTTTACCACGTGACAGCATTAAGCAGGCTCCTCATTGGTTAACGCGGCGCGAATTGACGCCAAAGTTCAAATTTTTCAACTCGGGCGTAGACGCAAATTCGCTTCAAACGCGTGAATGCACAAAAAGCACCACTCGTGCATAGCGCGCAAGACGCTCAATTCACGTTTGGTGTGAACGTACATTTAGAACAAAAATGTCCACATTGAAACCCATTAAAACTGCTATTTTTAATCTTGTTGCCATTTAACTATAAATAGATGAAATCTTTGTTAATAGGCTTTTATTCTGTTGGCAAGGCTTCAAAAAAATTATTTTTAAAATTTTTTACTAGATGGTGCCATTTTTTCAGGTTTGGCGTATAAAGCAAATACTTACTTTATTCTGATTTTTGTTTATGCATATTATAAAGCAAATTTGATCAATTATGCAGCTATAACTGTGTGGGTGTGTTGGTATGGATGTCAGAGTGTGGTGTGTATGTATGTAATAAAAAAAATGTGTGTAGGTGTGCATGTGTGTACTTGTAATATATGAGAGAGAAAAACTCAACTGCAAATCACAAATCCAACCGCTTTGCACCAGTGGAGTTTTGCTGGCATCTAATGGGGAAAAGTTGGCACTGCGCCCAAACAAAATCATGCTGAGAGCTCATTTTTTGAGATATCAACCTCAAATTTGAAACACATCTTTTTCAGATGTATGGCTTTGATTTTCTAGTTTTGAAACTCAACATGTTTTTAAATATATTATATATATATAGTTTTATAAAATATTATTCAATATAAATCATTTTCATAAACTTAAGCTTCTATAACTTTTTTATGGTTTCACTTTTTAAACTTTTTTGACTTCAAAATTAATAATCTGCCAAGGGTCTTCTTTAAAATGAGACCCAAGATTAATGTTTTTATGAGAGTTTTTCGACATGGACATTTTTGTCCTCTATGAACCTATGTGTAACTTTTTTCAATAAATGCACAAGGGTTAAGTTAACAATTTATTTTTCCATACAGGCTGTGGCCAGAGTCCTGTTTATGACTGTCAGACTGTTATGCATTTGTGATTGAATCTCCGTATATAAATAAACTTATATCAAGTAGCTAATCAGTGTCTGCTCGTTTATTCAAACTAAGTTGTCCTATAACGGATGAACATCATTCCTAGATCCTTCTAGCAAACGTCACCTTTTCCACCATATAAGTTAAAACGACAGTCATTTGACAAGGCTATTCATTTTGTAAAAATAGAAGTTATATATTTATATTTTTGAGAACTAAAGTAGGCCTATGATGTTTTTGAATGCTTGTATTTCAGAGTACATCACAGTCACTGCGTAGCCTACATTGTAGGGATGGGACGAAATATCGTTTGACAAAATATCGCGATACAAAACGTGACGAAATGCATCGAGGTCGAAAAAAATGGATCGCGAAATAAAGATAGATGGCACTGCTGCATGATTAGCGTAGTATATAAATAATTTAGTGTATTATACGTGTGTGTGTGTGTTTATATGGGGCATACATACAGTCAATGGTGGCAGGCTGGCAGCACCATCTGCTGATCAAGCAGGGTAAAAAAATGAAATTATATCCGGGGAACGGTGCGGTACGTCGTCACGTCAAGACAGGGCATGTTGCAACAACAACACTGCAGCGAGCTAACAAATATTAGCATTAGCACCAATTGCCTTGCCCCAAACAGCCGACCATGGAGTCAAATGAGGTCGACATTGAGGACGCTCCTCCTGGATACAAGTTATATGTCTGGCTATTTTGGCTTTCTCATTAAAAAAAGACAGCAATAGAGTAACTTAACTGACAAGATTAAGACTGTGTGTACGTTAAGCTATGCCATGCTGTCATTCCGTACACCACATCCATCTAGGGCTGTCAAAGTTAACGCAAATTCATTTTAACGGCACTAAATTTATTAACGCGCGTTAACGCAGCACGCATTTTCTGTTTGATCCGTGGCATAGCCCGTAGTTGGAAAAAGTGAGAGCAGTCAGACGCAAAGGATGTAGCAGCAAACATTAATAGGGAAAGAAAATGGTTGACATTAACATTAAAATTCTAAACCAAAAATGCAGTTATTGCCTACATAAACTACCATATTTTCTGTTTAACTTTTATTAAACTCCAGAAAGAAAAAGTGTGTTTTTTCACTGAGCACATTCTCTGCAGTCTGAGCACGATGCACTGCAGCTCACTCTCGCTCATGTCTGAGTTAAATCATTAACACCATCACCGCTTACAGTACACCTGTTTTATTGAACTAAATACATTACAATCGGCTAAAACGAATGCACAAGTTAAATAAGCCTAGTTCACACTGCCCGATTTTTGCCCCGATTTTGAGTCGCCGACAGGTTTTGTGAAATCGCCAACAAATGCCCGAGATCACAGACAAAACGGTGCTCGTGCACGCGAGTGACAATCACGCAGTGTGAATGATCAAAGACGCGATCAGAGAGAATCGCCGACGAGTCGCCGACGCCGGTGAGATATTTGGCATGCTAAATATCTGGAGCTGTCGGCGATTCAAACTCCTGCTGTGTGAACTGCGTTCTGACTGAAAATTACACCGACAGCCAATGAGAGAGTGATATACAGGGCAGCGGGAGGTTCAGGGAGGAGTTATAGAGCAGAATTTCAGTATTTTAATAGATATATTTACAATTCTATCAAACAGAAACAAAGGCCAAACATTTGCACATCCAGCCACAGCAGCAGCACATTACAAAATTATTTATTTACCTCAAACTGTCTTTGCAGAACACAATCCTGGCTCCCTCTGTCTCTCCAACAATTTCTTCCTCCATAATCTTTTTTCTTTTTCTCCACAAATCAGCGCACATAAAATTTGAAGTAAACTTAATGCAGTTTATCATTTTTAATAACAATTCCAAGTCTCGTGCGAGAACTCCGGTCTGACGCACGTGTGATCTCGCGTTGTTTACTTGTCACATCGCACGTGTGTTTGGGAAACGTAGTTTGCGCACCGGAAAGAGAGAGTTGTCGGCGATTCTTCCTCTTGTTCAGTCATGCAGTGTGAACTCCTCTGTCGTCAAACCATCAGTCAGTGTGAACACAGCAGTGACTGAATGATACCCCAGATAGTCATGCAGTGTGAAAAGAGCAGTGACCCGACGAATTTGAAAATCGTGCAGTCTGAACTAGGCTTTACATTCCTGAACAAGCGCACTCCCAAGTCGTCCGTGTTCTTCACACTGTCCATGTGAATCGCGGCCCAGTTCGGCGCGCACACGCAAAATACCAGCAGTTCAATAGGGAATGCGGATCTCTTAAAGGGGCCAAACTATATTCCTACTCATGTAATATGGACCTCCTCCAGGTATGGTGTGATGCTGGTTCGCTCACTGGTACACATTACCAATTTTTCATACGAACTTTGCCCTGTTCTGAATTAAACTGCCAACATGGTAGAGAACAGAAAATTCATCCAAATGTTAAATGTGCTGGAGCCCAAGTTCAAGATGCCATGTCGAGGACATTTTTTCAGAGAAGGTAATCCCAGAAATTTACAATGAAACCAAATGAAGTGAGAAAGAGTTGTTGCTGAAACAAAAATAAATAAGTTGTTGTTATCCACAACTTTCCCGAACTCTGACCTCTCCCATGATCGCTATGGCAACGTAGAACACGCCGGTAATGAACTTCCGGTTTACGTTAGTCTGTACTGTTATCAGCTAAACGCTTGGCTGTATTATCAGGATTCAGGAGTAGACTTACAACAACGCTACAGGCAAAATGATCACATGTCCCAGATGGTCGCATGGATCGGACTATCTTGCAAGAACTTTCTAATATCTGTAGCACTAAGCGATTCATCAGAGTTATGCGGCACAGACATTTTGCCACTGTGTGCTAGGCTGTTCCTATGAACCACGCAAGAGTTACCTTCCGTCCATGCACCTGTAAATTGATTTTATTTTATTATAAATAAAGGTTTATTTGTTTCTAGTTATTTATTTTGTTAGATATGTCCCCTTATATTAGATATATCCCCTTTGTTAGATATTTCCCCTTAAATAATTTTATTTTCCCGCGACACGCACACAATAATATCTTGCCGCCCGCATCCGCATTCGCCCATCAAATATGATCCCGCGCCGCACTCGGTTGTGCTGGGTCCCGCGGGGGTGCAAGTCTCTATTTGGAAGGTAACGTTAGGTTGTTAGAGCGGTCTTGCTACAGATCAAATCTGTAAATTATTGAAAACAATAAACATAGCCTACCCCTTGCAAAAAATTATACAGTTGTAGGCCTACTGCAGTATTTTAAATAGTTTAAACTAATATATTATACAAACTCAATAATTAAATTTGGCAATGAAATATACATTTTTATTACAATGCACTTAAATTAATTGAAGTTCATGCATCTACTTTCATGTTGATTAAAAAAAAGTCTACTGACAATGTCTGACATGATTTCAACAATTACAAATAATCAAATATAAATATTACGTCTGCATTACAATTCTTGAGTTTATTTGAAGCTCGTTGGGCATTGAATGGAGTGCATAGGGTGCTAGGCAACAGGTCAAACGTGTCCGTTTATGTTGCATGGTTTATGGAAGAAAGTAGGTTTCCGAGGTGAGAGACCCAGCCTTCTGACGACTTCCGCTGCCTGGCAGAAACCTCTCCCATGACGCAAATTCGCATCTGTTGTGTAGTGAATGAAGCGAATGGATTCAAAATGTTTACGCTGCAAGTTCGCGCGAATAGCACTATTTATTTGCGTCACTCGCGTCTGGTGTGAACGCAGCATAACTGTTATGTGGGCTAAACCGGAACTGAGATACCGTCAACCGGAAGTATTGAGTGTCATGGCGAAGCCCACTAACACTTGCAGGAAAGTTGTGGATACAGTAATCTTTTCTTATTTTTTTGCTTTTTTGATATCGTACCGTGGCGTATCGTATCGTAACCCTGGCATATCGAGGTGCATCGTATCGTGAGTTTAAGTGTATCGTCCCATCCCTACTACATTGTGACTAACATTATAAAAACATGCAATATCGCTGACGAAAAAAGACAAGCCTAAAATGTAGACTGAATGACACTTTAAGCAGAACATCTCAAATGGAGATTGATAAAATGCAGCTTACTTGTTTATTGGTGTTTTCAGATCATCCGCGCACGAGAGACCTCGCGTGCACATTGCAAGATTGGACATGTTTAGGTAAAACACTGGAGAGTATACGTGTTCTTTTCACAGAAAAGCTCTGTTTGCGTGATTTCAATTACTGAAATCTGGCAACTGAAAGCACGCAAGCTCTTTCTCGCTCGCGGATGATCTGAAAAAACAAGTAGGCTGCATTTTAGCCATCTCCATTTGAGATGTTCTGCTTAAAGTGTCATTCAGTCAGTCTGTGTTCTGTCAGGACGCACGAGCTGCTTCGCTGAACAGCTTAACTGCTGTGCTCTGAGTGTCTGAAATAAGCCAATCAGAGCAGAGTTCAAAATTAATATTCATGACTCTTCCAAATAAGGCAAAAACAGAACATTACATCCTAGGGACAATTTATAGGGTTGTAAATGGACCTGTAAAACTGTTCAACTCATTCTAGGGCACCTTTAAACAATCATGATGTATTGTTCTCTTTTTAAATGTTTGATTTTAAAACTCTGATATCATGTTTTTATGTGTATCTCTCTGACTATCTCTCTCTCTATGTGACTGTTGTCATATTTATTAAAAAAAAAAAAACATGCATGTAATTAAAGTAAAACGCTTGATAAACTTCTATTTCAAAAGAAAATAAATGAACTGTGTGAAAAAAATGAAATAAATGAAATAAGTGAACTGAAAACACCAATAAACAAGTAAGCTGCATTTTATCTCCATTTGAGATGTTCTGCTTAAAGTGTGTCATTCAGCCTACATTTTAGACTTGTCTTTTTTCGTTAATGATATTGCATGTTTATATAACGTTAGTCACAATGTAGGCTAACGTTACGCAGTGACTGTGATGTAGCCTAATCTGAAATACAAAATATGCAAAAAAATAATAAAGCAAAGGTTTTGTTGGAGGAAAGCAATAAGAGGAAACAAAAAAGTTATCGGATTAAAGGCAGGATGAGTATCAACATTGGGCCAGCGCTTGCTCGTTGGTGTGAGCTGTACGAGGAGGAGGCGTGCCCGACCGATGCTGACTTGGCTGTCATGCTTGCTATGGTTATTACCTACCACTCAAACATTGAATTGAAGTATCATATAGATTCTGTAAAACAGTAACCAATAGACTAGGCTACTATAATGACGCTGGCTTTTAAACGTGAGCATCGCGCTCATTTGGCGTTTGAAAAAAATAAAACCCATGAAGTTATATTCAATATGACATGCTGAAACATATGCCACTGTACCTGGGATGAAGACATTTCACACGCGACAAGCAGAACAACTCCATGTAAACTCCTCCTGCAGTGTTTAGGGTAAAACTGTCAGTGATGCACGGGTTGGCTTTATTTTCAACCTGCGGGTCCTGCTTTTATGAAATGATTTGGCCCGCCCCGCACCACTGTATATATTTTTACAACCCGCCCCGCGACCATTAAATAGACATACAGGGTCTGCGGGTTGAGACGACCTGCTCATCACTAGTTCAGGGCTATCATGGTTGTCATGTCAACAAATGCACGCGCACATCCCCTGATGTAGGATGACAGAGTTTACGACAGTAGTAGAGGACAATATTTTTTCCCAACTGTAGGGGGACCCCAAGAGCAAAAGTTACCTAGTGCAGATTTAAGTTACTTGTTCATCATATTTCTTTTAAAACCAACCGAACTTAAATTACATCCAGTTTATCAGCAACAAAGTGCGTGTGAATCCCAATTTGCAGGTGTCTGATCCTCAATGAGAAAAGAGAACTGTCCCTCTTGCCTGCACTTTTTTCACTCCTCTCCTCAATGCAGTCACCTATTATCATCTAAATTTCAGGCGAGACGTATCTCAAAAGAGCCTTATAACAGGGCACGTTTCTTCCCAGCATGCATTTAGAAGTGATCACTGATAATCAGTTCTGCGCAGATTTTGCTTATCTCAAATGATCCCTAACCTGTTAACATGGACAATGGAAAACTGTGTTGTTTATGCTCTGCTTAGTATGAACCAGGCCTGACATAAGTTATTTAAGATAGCTACTTTCGTAAGTCGGTTGTTTTTGATTTTTTTCTAGATTTCTCTTCTTTAAATAATACACTTAAAATACATTTTGTTTGGAAAAAACCTTCTTTGTGTAATTTAACTCCTAATTTTTTTTTTTTTTTTTACCAACTTGGGCACCTTTCTTTTTTACTAATGTTTTATTACAAGATTGACAAATTGCCAGATAAACCGTCTCCCTTTCATGCACTATCGTTTGGCTTGAAAACTGATATAAAAGTGCAACTTCTCTCAACAACGTAATTTTATTTGGAATAACCATTCTATTTTGTATTTAAACATAGGTATCTATTTTTAAAATAGCTGGTTTGATAAGGGTATTGTTTTAGTTTGTCTTTGTTTTACACTCAGAGATTCATTACGATGTATAATGAGTTTCTGACTTTAATTTTCAGGAAATTCTCTCTTCAATTCTGGTATCACTTCCTTATGTAGACGTGTTGTCATCAGTTGATAAAATTAACCCAATAATACCCATAATTAACCCAATTAATACAGCTTGTGGTAAAATTAGTTTTTTTATAGTTTTTTTTCCCATTCTCCATTTTTGTTTTGTCGTTTTGCCGACCGGATACGGCGAAAGTTTAATCTTTCAACTAGCTCTGCTTAACCTTCATTGCTCTGGTTGGTTGTAGCACTATCCAATTGCGTGCACGCCGTTCAGAGGGAGTTTGTAAGACAACCGTTTATCCCGCCCCTCGGATTGAGCCCTGTCAATGGTGAGTTTCCTGACCAAACATGTTGATGTGGGTCTGGCTTGTCAGGCTATATTGGACTAAATTTCTCCAATAAATTATAGACCAAATTACCTGGAATGGGAAATTATTTGGTTATTACCTCATAAGCTCCACATTTTCTGGCATTGTAGTCATGCAGAAAATGTATGGTATGATGTGTCCAAGTTTACCAAGCAAACCAAGCAGAGGTTCTCATTTTGAAAATGTAATTGTTGGATATCTAAAGTATGATAGAGTAAATAAGGAAGCTTTTGTAATTAATCTATTAATTGTATTAGTCAAATTTCACATTCATAAGTGTAAGTTTTCTAATAAAAAAGCCCCTTATCTCAGACAGTAGCCCTTAAAGAATTTGAAAATTAGTTCTCTACTATTTATACTAGTACTAACGGAAAAGCTATTAAGACTGTTCATCTCTGTGAAGGCCTAGTGTCTTTAAAAAGTCGAGTATCTCTGTAAATCAGTATTTTATTTTTGTTAGTTTTTTCTTGTGCATTGTTTTTCTTTCATGTATGTGTATTATTTGCTTTTCTGGCTCCAACGTGTATGTTGTATTAATAGGCTAATATATAGGCTATATATATATATAGGCTATATATATATATAGGCTATATATATATATAGGCTATATATATATATATATATATATATATATATATATATATATATATATATATATATATATATATATATATATATATATATATATATATATATATATATATATATATATATATATGCTACTAACTAGGCCTACGGGTAGTGATAAACATTGGCAGCTCACATTCCTATCGAAGGGACCTTTGCAGGTGATAGGTATGGTAGGTTTTGTTGTTGTTGTTAAACTTGTCCTACCTGCAGAGGAGTCATCTTCATGGTCGGAGCTCAGGTATACGTCAGGTGTGCTGCGTCCAGACCCGTGAGAGCCGCGGAGCGCGAATGAAGGAGACAATCTGTCGTCATCTGAGTCCAGATCTCGACTTATGCGAACCCGGGGGTTCAGCCGGTGATTCTCCCGGACGTTAATCTTTGGGTTGAGTATGTTTTTTCGCAGGAACTTTTCGTTGAGCTCCACGTCCTCGAACTCGTGGTCGCTGTTCCGTTGATCGGCAACGCACAGAGAGAAATCACGAGCAGATGAGTGTTCTTGCTGAACATCGGGCTTTTTCCGAGGGGGGTCGAGGGTGAGCTTACCTGTCTTGCTGCCCCGGAGTATGTCTCGAGCGAAAGGCTCTTCTACACCTTTGCTGTCTGTCCCGCAAGGATTATCCTTCTTTAAATCTGCCTTGTTCCACCATCTCTCAATGTCATAACTTTTCGTCTTCTGCGCGATGGTGGTCTGAAGGTAAATTACCTTGAATTTCTCCTCTGATACAGCCTGTTGTAACACCTTCAGATTGGCTTTGCATTTCTCCAGCTCTGCCTCTATGTCCTCCACCGAGTGAAGATTCATCAAGGGCACTTCACCGTCAGGAAACTCATTCTTCCAGTGCTTCTCAAACTCCGCCTGTTCCCACATTGTCAAACCAGAATGTGTATTGTTCCTGCTAAAACAGCTTGGATCCACTGCCTCAAACGCCCGTTGTGAAGTAGCGACTTCTCATTTTCTCTTTCGCGCATATCCACTCACACACCTCAGATCAGTTTACAACTGAAAAAAACTTTCAGCTTCCGCTACATTGGAAAGTCGTGACGTCAGCTAGACACGAAGCCAATCAGATCCATATGCCGTTTACATGATTCTTCTTCTTCTTCTTCTTCTTCTTCTTCTTCTTCTTCTTCTTCTTCTTCTTCTTCTTCTTCTTCTTCTTCTTCTTCTTCTTCTTCTCCTTTACAGCAGTTGGCATCCTGTGTGTGTGTGTGTGTGTGTGTGTGTGTGTGTGTGTGTGTGTGTGTGTGTGTGTGTGTGTGTGTGTGTGTGTGTGTGTGTGTGTTTAACTAAATGCCAAGGTATCAAAAATACAAGTACATAAAAAACTGCAAAGGTTACATACAATTAAATAATAATAAAAGTAAAACGCCATGCATAGAAACATAGGCCTATAAAATAGAAAGAAAAAAATAAACTTTAACAGAATAAATTAAAAAGCTGAAACAAATTTGTTTTCTTAAAGGGTTAGTCCACCAAAAAAAAATGTATTTATGTCATTAATGACTCACCCTAATGGTGTTCCACACCCGTAAGACCTCTGTTCATCTTCACAACACAGTTTAAGATATTTTATATTTAGTCCGACAGCGTATATGTGTGGGCACACTATACTGTCCATGTCCAGAAAGGGAATAAAAACATCATCAAAGTTGTCCATGTGTGACATCAGTTAGTTAGTTAGAATCTCTTGAAGCATCGAAAATACATTTTGGTCCAAAAAAAACAAAAATTATTCAGCATTGTCTTTTTATAGTGTTATAATTGTTCCGCGTTTGTTTTCAAACCTCAAATAAAGATTCAAATAGTCATGAATCAGCGGATTGATTCATGATTTGGATCGCGTGTCAAACTGCTGAAATCACGTGACATTGGTGATCCGAATCATGAATCAATACACTGATTTATGACCATTTGAATCCTTATTTGAGGTTTGAAAACAAACGTGGAAGAGAAGACTTCAATAGATTCTAATTAAATAACTGCTGTCACACATGGACTACTTTGGTTATGTTTTTATTCCCTTTCTGGACATGGACACAGTATAGTGTGCCTACACTTAGATACGCTGTCGGACTGAATATAAAATATCTTAAACTGTGTTCCGAAGATGAACGGAGGTCTTACGGGTTTGGAACAACATTAGGGTGAGTCATCATGACATAAATTTAATTTTTGGGTGAACTAACCCTTTAAGAGCATTACGATTCTTAGATGATGAAATAGTTTAGATATACTGTTGGACCTTCTTTATAAAAATTAAGCGTGGTTGTTTTTTACACAACATTTAAGCTCCACCTGTTGAGGAAATAAGCATCCGTTTATTGAAAAACTAAGTTAAGTTAAAAAATATAAATGAATTAAAAAAAAGTTTTAGATGCCTACAAGATAAGCAATATAACATAAAATACATTTAAAAAATAATGAAAAATAACAATAGGCCTAGACTAGAGCAAATTAAGTAAACAAGTAATAGTACAAATAAAGTGCTCAAATAATGAATATACAGTTCAATTCAAAATTAAATTAACAATATTAATCACCATAAAAAAACATAAATAATATTGGCATCATCATAACACACACATGCATAAATATAAATCAAGTTGGAGATTGTCACATTTTGCAGGTCTGTGGAAGCTGTTTTGTGTGTGTGTGTGTGTGTGTGTGTGTGTGTGTGTGTGTGTGTGTGTGTGTGTGTGTGTGTGTGTGTGTGTGTGTGTGTGTGTGTGTGTGTGTGTGTGTTTCTGCTGAAGTGGATGTTTATATAATGGAGTTCTTGTCTGAATCTTCGTTCAAGATCTGCCCATTGTAGTCCCTGTGCTATCAAGGACCGTTTGCACTTCATCTCCAAGATCCTGAACCCATGCAGGTGGGCAGAACCCCGTGTTGTGTTCTGTGTTTCAGGAGGAGTCCATGGACCTGTCAAACGTGCCCGAGGAGTACCTGGACCTGAAGGAGGTGTTCAGTAAGTCTCTGAATGCTTCTCTTCCTCCACATCGTCCCTATGACTGCTATAGAGTTATTGCCAGGTACGTCACCGCCTAAGGGCAGATTATACTCGCTTTCTGCTCCGGAAAGGAAGGTCATGGAGAAATATATTTCTGATATAGCAGCCAAGATCATCCGCCCTTCCTCTTCTCCTGCGGATTCTTCTTTGTGGGTAAGAAGGATGGTTCTCTGCGGCCTTGTATCGACTCTCGGGGGGCTGAATAACATCACGGCAAAGAATACCTATCCTTTGCCACTGATGTCGTCAGCCTTCGAGCGGCTGCAGGGAGCTTCCTTTTTTACGAAGTTAGATCTCCGCAACACTTATCATTTTGTCTGCATCAGGGAGGGGGATGAATGGAAGACTGCGTTTAATACCCCCAGGGGGCACTTTGAATATCTAGTTATGCCCTTCGGGCTGTCCAATGCCCCCGTGGTCTTCCAAGCACTTGCCAATGACGTGCTGAAAGACATGGGGCCTGTACCATGATGGTAGATTAACAAACTCAGAGTTACAGGATTAGTTTTGAGTTGACAAAACCAAACCAATCTATTCAGGCTTTGTTGGTCCCATGATGCTGATCATCAGCTTTCTGTGTCAACTCAGGCTTTAATCCTGAGTTCAGGTGACATCAGCAGTGAACAGCCAATCACAAGCTGTGGATCACCGAGATTCACTTCTCATGAGAGAAGCAGCAAGATTCATTTCGCTCTTCTGCAGAATATTACATGATTGAAATATATTAAGAATTTAAACAAATTTACACAGCAAGAAGAAAATAGCTATTTATGAAAGAGGACAACTAAAAGAAAAAATAGTATACGTCAATGCAAGTAAAAGTTATGAAGATAGATTAGTTGATATGAGAGAATTGAACGTTTAAGCTCAGTCAGATTTTTTTATAGATTATATACATAAAGTCTGTCAATATTTGTACAAAAGCATTGTATATGACCAGGAATAACCATGAAACAGGATAAAACATACTTTTCTCTTGACTACTTTATTGATACTTTGACATGGACCCATTTCAAAGCAATCATGTTGCGATGTTTAATAGTTAGTTTACCCAAAAATGAAATTAATGTCATTAATGACTCACCCTATGTCGTTTCACACCCGTAAGACCTCCGTTCATCTTCGGAACACAGTTTAAAGGCGCCCTAGAATAATTTGAAACAATATGTTAAATTGTTCTCTGATATCTACATAGAGGGTATGTGGCTTATTTAAGGGCAAACATTTACCAGATATAGTTTTACAGGTCCATTTACAACCCTATAAATTGTCCCTAGGATGTAATGCTTTTTGCCTTATTTGGAAGGGTCATAAATATTAATGTTAAGCTCTGCTCTGATTGGCTTATTTCAGCAGCTCACAGGAATTCAACTGTTCAGCTCGTGAGTCCTGACCGTCCTGACAGAACACAGACCGACTAAATGACACTTTAAGCAAAACATCTCAAATGGAGATTGATAAAATGCAGCTTACTTGTTTATTGGTGTTTTTATTGGTGCTGAGTAAAGCTTCCTTGAAATGGGTCGAACAAACGAAAGATCTTGAATTATATTGTTGTGGTATCAGATTATAAACATCAACCATGATTGTTGACATTTTTTATCTGTGGGAAGGGTAGAAAAGTCCTCTCGTCTCCTGAACAGCCTGGAACATGAAGTGTGTCCATGAGAGCAGCTTGTTTACCTGATGATTCGGCTTCCGCCTGACAATTAACATGTTTGGACAGATACAAATGTTGGGGGCGTGCATATAAATGTGACATCAGTGGGTTAATTAGAATTTCTTTAAGCATTGAAAATACATTTTGGCCCAAAAATAGCAAAAACTACGACTTTATTCAGCATTGTCTTCTTTTCCGCGTTTGTATTGATTTGATGGGGCATTTCTGAGCGTGACTTAAAGAGAAATTACACATTTCATATGTCATACATTTCTCATAACACAAATAAAAAAGACTGTGAAATATTATTCTGATGTAAATCATCTGTTCGCTACGTGAATATATAGTAGTGTCATTTACTTCTGTGATTAAATCTGAATTTATCATCATTACTCCAGTCTTCAGTGTCACTAATCATTCTCATATTAGGATTTGATGCTCAACAAACATTTATGATTATTATCAGTGTTGAAAACAGTTTTGCTGCTCATGGTGCTGCTTCATTTATGTAAAATAAAATAAAATGTATCATGGTTTCCACAACATTTTTAAGCAGCACAACTGTTTTCAACACAGATAATAATCATAAATGTTTCTTGACTATGAAATCCTCATATGAGAATGATTAGTGAAGGATCATATGACACTGAGACTGGAGTAATGATGATAAATTCAGCTTTGATCACAGGAATAAATTACACTTTACTATATTCACATAGAAAAAGTCTGTTTTCATTTGTAATAGTATTTCACAATATAACTGTATTTTTGATTAAATAAATGCAGCTTTGGTGAGCAGAAGATAAACATTTAAAAAGCTGTCAGTTAGCACTGCATTATTCATATGATATAGGCCTATTTTATTGTCAATAAATACCCTACATTGAGATGGCTTGAAAAACACACATAAAGCATATATTGTCACAATCGTCTGATTGTCGTTGTCACGTTTGATCTCTCATAACGGTGGTTTTCCTTCAGCTGCAGCTCCAGCGTGACAGTACGTTTCCATGAATCCGCTTTTGGACTTTCTGTGAGAGCGTCCTCCTCATATTTAGATACGAATAAAATGACAGGTCATGCATATGCATATGATTATTTTTTTGTCTCTGAATTTAAATCTTGATGTATTCACATTGGTTTCTATGTATTAATACACTTGTCCGTGACCTCAAAAAGCGCACAATCAACCGAGGTAGAGAAAGCTGTATTTAGCATCCCTGTTAACTTGCCCGCCATCGCGCAGGTAACGCGGGTTTGAATCCCGCTCGGAGCGGGTCGACTTGGATCGGTGAGACCCAGTAAAAGTGCGGGGGATGAAAATTCACTTTTTTTAAAGTGCCAGAAGTCCCCCGTCCCCCGCCTCATGCTTGAATTGAACACTAAGCTTGCTTCCTTCCATCTGTCAGACTCGCGTGGTAGCCAGGCGTCTTATTAAATGGCGAGCTCAGTTGACACTGTGTGCTTCAAGATTCTGATGCAAGTACTAAGATTCTGATTGGCCCAGAGAAATGTCAGTTATAAGAATTATCCAATATAGAACTGTAGACCCCCCCCCCCCCCCAAAAAAAAAAACCTCTTCGGTTCTATGCGATTCACGTTAATGACCCAATTGACTAAGAAAATTGCGATTGTCGTCAAAAAGCGACAAGTTTGCAGGTCTGCAACTACCCTTGAGTAAAACAATTGATTTTTACCTTTCTCCTATTCATCCAGTCGTTTCCTGAGTTTGGCGATACCACGTATAGCTCCAGCCTAGCATAGATCATTAGATCGGATTAGACCATTAGCATCTCGCTTTCAAATCAATCAATCAATCAATCAATTAATCAACTTTATTTATATAGCGCTTTTACAATCACGAATGTGTCAAAGCAGCTTCACAGTGTCAAACAGGATAATATTGCAACAAAAATAGATTTGGCTGTGCAGTCGTTCTGGAGAAAACAGTGATGTTATCAGCTTATTTTAATTTATTATTGTAATGATAAACAGGACGGAAGCAATTGCAATGCAAAAGATAATGTTTATTGAACAGATACTCAGAATGGTAATGGAAGATCGTTGCACAGATACTTCTGTGATGAAGCGGTAGAGCTTGACACAGGGACTGAGATGGGATCCTGATGACTGCGTGCAATAGTGAGGGTAAGTCCGTGGTGAGTTGGTGAGATCGATGAGTGAAGAGTCCAGAGTCCGGTACACAGGGAACACGAGGAACATGGAACAGGCACGCGACACGGGGAACTCAAACAACGATCTGACAACATGGAGAGGGAGAGAAGGCATTAAGTAGGCTGTGATGATCATGAACAGCTGCCGCTGATCAGGCTAACCAGTGACCACGCCCCTCAGAACAAACAACATAACGAGACACACCCACACAACATACACCTGCACCACATACACACACACACACACACACACACACACACACACACACACAAGACTAGAATGAGACAGCAGATTTACCAACCGTGACAATTATATAGCGACAATGTTGGCAGATCAGTATTATAGTTTATAGAATTAATTAAAACCTAATTCATAAATTTTATTTGTATAATTAGTTGAATAATTTTGATCATAATTTTAGTGTCCCCAACTGAGCAAGCCAAGCCAAAGGTGACAGTGGCAAGGAACCAAAACTCCATCAGGGCATGATGGTGAAAAATAAACCTTGGGAGAATCCAGACTCAGTCGGGGTGCCAGTTCTCCTCTGGCCTATTAACACACCATGTATGATTATTATTCTGGCAACCTTACAGGTCAGAAATCATATTAGATCGGAATATTCAAAATTTTAGGGTATCACGGAAGAGACAGGTTTATTTAGGATGGTGCGTTGATTACACAGGAGTATAAATACATGAAAGATCGGAATTACAGGATGCGTTAGTCCAGGCGCAGGTCCACCATCCAATCCGGACACGGGCCGGATCCCGGATAAACCTCGGGATAAACAGAGAAACTAACATTAGCGTAGATTTCACTCATTTTATGCTGTATAACAAGTACATCAGGTGTTATGGGAAATGTTCCTGGTTCCGGGCTGACCTAGTTTATGCAGCCTAACAATCAGTCAGTTGATTTAAATAATGAAAGTTAAAAATGTTCCATGTGTATGACATAGTAAAGAGATGTGTTTTTAGTCTAGATTTAAACCGACAGAGTGTGTCTGCTTTCCAACAATGCTAGGAAGGCTGTTCAAGAGTTTAGGTGCTAAATAGGAAAAGGATCAACCGCCTGCAGTTGATTTAGATATTCTAGGTATTATCAACTGGCCAGAGTTTTGAGACCGCAATAGACATGATGGAGTATAATGTGTTAAGAACTCACTTAAGTACTGGAGAGCTAAACTATTTAGTGCTTTGTAAGTAATAAGCAAGATTTTAAAATGTATGCAATGTTTAATAGGGAGCCAGTGCAGTGTTGACAGAACTGAACTAATATGATCATACTTCCTGGTTCTAGTTAGAACTCGAGCTGCTGCATTTTGGACTAGCTGGAGTTGTTTATTAAGCGAGCAGGGCAACCACCCAGTAGAGCATTACAATAATCTAACCTTGAGCTAATGAACGCATGTACTAACTGTTCAGCGTTTTGCATTGAAAGCATGTGCCGTAATTTAGATATATTTTTAAGATGGTAGAATGTGGTTTTACAGATGCTAGAAACGTGGGTTTCAAATGAAAGATTGGTTTCAAAGAGCACACCCAGGTTCCTCACTGACGACGAGGGCTTGACAGAGCAGTCATCAAGCGTTAGACAGTATTCTAGGTTACTACTTGTGGAGCTTTTCTGTCCAATAATTAAAAAATCTGTTTAATCTGAATTAAGTTGCAGGAAATTACTATTCATCCAATTTTTTATATCAGCTATGCATTCCATTAATCTTGTGAATTGGTAGGTTTCGTCAGGGCGTGAGGAAATATAGAGCTGAGTATCGTCAGCATAACAATGAAAACTAACACCATGCTTCCTAATGATATCTCCCAGTGGTAGCATATACAGGGTGAAAAGCAACGGTTCTAACACTGAGCCTTGCGGTACCCCATACTAAACTTGTGATCGGTGTGACATCTCTTCATTTACTGCTACAAACTGATAACGGTCAGATAAGTACGATTTAAACCATGCCAATGCAGTTCCACTAATGCCAACATAATTTTTGATTCTATTCAGAAGAATATTGTGATCGATAGTATCGAATGCAGCGCTAAGATCGAGTATATTGTGATCGATAGTATCAAATGCAGCGCTAAGATCGAGTAACATCTATCGAGTAATAGAGAGATACAACCACGATCAGATGATAAGAGTAAATCATTTGTAACTCTAATTAGAGCAGTCTATGTACTATGATACGGTTTAAATCCTCACTGGAAATCTTCACATATACCATTTCTGTCTAAAAAGAAATAATTTGTTAAGAACATAATTGTGAAGACACTGCCCTTTCTAGTATTTTTGATAAAACGGTAGATTCGAGATTGGCCTGTAATTGACTAATTCTTTAGGATCAAGTTGCATTTGTTTTAATAAGTGGTTTAATTATACCAACTTAAAAGTTTTCAGTACATATCCTAATGTCAAGGATGAATTAATAATAATAAGCAGAGGATCTATGACCTCTGGAAGCATCTCTTTTAGTAGCCTAGTCGGTATAGGGTCAAGCATACATGTCGTTGATTTTGATGATTTAACAAGTTGAGCCAATTCTTCTCCTCCTATAGCAGTGAATGAGTGTAATTTTTCCTCAGTGAAACTACAATGCTCTGTCTGAAGTGATACTGTAGTAGACGGCTGCATGGTTATAATTTTATTCCTAATATTATCAATCTTACTAGTAAAGAAGTTCATAAAGTCATTACTGCTGTGTTGTTTAAAAACGTCAGAAGTTGAAGCTTTATTTTTTGTTAATTTAGCCACTGTATCGAATAAATACCTAGGGTTCTGTTTGTTTCTTCTAAAAGAGTTGAGAAATAAGAAGATCTAGCAGTTTTTATGGCCTTTCTATATGCAATCATGCTCTATTTCCACAAATTGTGAAAAACCTCCAGTTTTGTTTTCTTCCAGCTGCGCTCCATTTTTCTGGCTGCTGTTTTAAGGGCCCGAGTGTGCTCGTTGTACCACGGCATTGGATTATTTTAAGTGCCTGGGAGCAACTATGTCTAAAGTGCTAGTAAAGAGAGAGTCAATAGTTTCTGTTGCAGCATCAAGTTCCTCTTGGCTATCTGTAATGCTGAGGAGATGGAACTGATGAGGAAGATTATGTACAAAGCAATCTTTAATCGCAGCGGTAATTGTTCTGCCATATTTGAAGCGAGAGGATGGCTTTGCAGCCTTAGGTAAATTAAGTATACATGATATTAGGCAATGATCTGAGATGTCATCGCTCTGCTGCAGAATTTTAACAGTATCAACATTTATTCCATGTGACATTATTAGATCTAAAGTATGATTAAGGCGATGAGTGGGTCCCGATATGTGTTGTCTCCAAACTCCAATATAGTTTAGAATGTCTCTAAATGCCAATCCCAATGCGTCTTTTTCAGTGTCTACATGGATATTAAAATCACCAACAATTAGTACTTTATCTACCACTACTACTAACCACTACTAACTCTGATAGAAAACCAACAAATTCTTTGATAAAGTCTGTATTGTGCCCTGGTGGCCTGTATACAGTAGCCAACACAAATGTCAAACGGGATTTATCAATTACACTACACAATGTTACATAAAGCACCAAACTTCAAAGGAATTATATTTTTAAACTAGACTTCTGAGTAATACTGAAAATATTATTATAAATTACAGCAACACCTCCCCCTTTACCTTTCAGACGTGGCTCATGTTTATAACAATAATCTCGGGGGGTGCACTCATTTAAAATAATGTAATCGTCAGGTTTTAGCCAGGTTTCTGTCAAACACAGCACATCTAAGTTATGATCTATAATCATATCATTAACAATAAGCGTTTTTGGAGAAAGGGATCGAATATTCAGCAACCCAAGCTTTATCAATTGTTCATCCGTATTATATCTGTTGTTTATTTGTTGGACATCAATTAAATTTTTACTGTTGAAGAGTTTTGATGTTTTTTTGTATTTACTAATTCGGGGAACAGACACAGTCTCTATGTGATAATATCTAGGTGAAAGAGTCTCTGGGCCCTATTTTAACGATCTGAAACGCAAGTGTCAAAGCCCGAAGCGCAAGTAGCTTTGTGGGCGGGTCTCGGCGCTGTTGCTATTTTCCCGGCGGGATAAATGGCTCTTGCGCCCGGCGCAAATCTAAAATGGGTTGGTCTGAAGTAGCTTCATTATTCATAGGCGTGGTTTGGGCGTAACGTGAATAAACCAATCAGAGCGTCATCCAACATTCCCTTTAAAAGCAGGTGCGCAAGTTCCATTATGGATTGCTATTATTATGGTGTATTTACCAGGCGCACACCAGGAGCGGTTCACAGTCGAGGAGACTGATGTTATTGTAAGAGCAGTGAAAGACAGAGAAGTTGTGTTGTATGGGGATGGGAGAAACCCACCCAAAATAGTGTCGGTTAAACAGGCGTCGGTTAAACAGTTTTTTTCAGTTTTTCAGTCAATTTTTTTTCCTGGTTCTTGACAGACAAACCAATTTGTCAGATGTCCTTATATACAGTGGTGGGCTGTCAGGGCCAGCAGGGCCTTCTCTGCTGGCCCTGTCAAAATCATTATATATATTTTTTTACGGTCTATGATATATATATATATATATAATATTATATTATATTAGTTACGATTATATTTCCAGAAAGAATGTATTTATTTTTGGTGTATTTTCCATATGTCATCATCTAAACGCATCACAGCCCCGAGGACCAGCACTAGTAGAATAGCTTGCCTTCCATTGAAGCTGCTATTTTCCATTGGACCATAGCTTTGACTGACGTGGGTCATTAGCCAATCAAAATTTGATGTGTAGTGATAGAACGGCCCAGAGGCCCAGCGATGTGTCGGTGTGCTACCCCCTGCTGATGTCATCAGCCGTCTGAACTTTTCGCGGGTTGTGAGAATTCTGTGTGAAATAAACTATGGCTGCCGCGGATGACAGGCTGCGTGCGAATGATTAATCCTGATGTCAAGCCGGTAATGTTAGCTAACAGGCAGTGTTTTTTCTGTTTCTTTGGATGTTCTGTTGGTCCGTATTTTTGTTTGTTTAAGAGTATTTGTGCCAGCTGATTTTGATTCTTTTCACCATTTGCCTAAACGGTGACACGTGAGTGCAGTATCATCAATAAATAGTCAAATTGCCTTTTTGTCTCGCGTGTACTTTTTGCTTGCCCCCTTCCCAACGAACACTATGAAAGCAAAGTTCGTAGTAGTATTGCGTACAGTGCATTATTGTATTTTGCGTGTGTGTGTGTGTGTGTGTATTATGACACACAGGAGAGGTTGAAATATGAGGACATTGGCCATGTCACTTTTCAAAATGCTTATAAATCATACAGGATGAGGGGTTTTTTTAGAAAGTAAAAATGCAGAATGTTTCCTGTGATGGGTAGGTTTAGGGGCAGTGTAGGGGGATAGAAAATATGGTTTGTACAGTATAAAAACCATTACGCCTTTGGAATGTCCCCATATGTCACAAAAACAAACGTGTGCGTGTGGGTGTGTGTGTGTGTGTGTGTGTGTTGTTATGGCGACGGCGTGGGGCTTGTTGATCGTGTGTGTGTGTGTGTGTGTGTGTGTGTGCGTGTGTGTGTGTGTGTGTGTGTGTTGTTATGGCGTGGGGCGTGTTGATCGTTAGTGAAGGCCCTGACTGAAACCCCACGGTACGCTACTGCTTATATACATATATGTCTTGCCACTATTGGGCAAACAGATCTGATCCTTAATTACTACAATTAGCCTGAATAATTTGTAAGCTAGATTTATGCCTATTTTTTCACATCTTCGTGGCACACCAAAATGATTTCCGTCATCTCGTGTTAATATTTTTTTTAGTGTAACAATTTATGATTTGCAAAAATAACTGTTGCATCTGTGTAGATTACATGAGCAAAGTGTATGCGCGTTGTGCATGCTATACATTATGGTCAAGCATGCGCCCTTAAAATAGCATAATGAAGAATGCGCAACGCGCCACTGACTTTAGACTAGGTTTTTTTCTGGTCAGTGGCACAATTGTTTAATGGAACAGCAAAATAGCACCAGGGATTGTTTGCGCCGGAATACGCCTCCTTTTTTGCGCTGAACCGCCCAGGGAGTGCAAGTTCATTCACTAGTTTAGCGACATGCTTCTGTGGAGGGAAAAGCGCGCTTTGCGCGGGTGCAAAATAGGAATGACACATGCGTTGGTGTACAAAGTCAATTGCGCTGAGTGCAAGATAGGGCCCTACATGTGCTGGGATTTAGCTGACTTTGGTGACATGAGACATCTAGCAGACGGTTGGTTTAGCCAGTTTGTCTGCTTCCTGACCTGGGCCCCAGTGAGTCAAGGTTTAGCTCTAAGACTATGTGCCAAATTACTAGAGAGAAGAGCAGCACCAGCCCAGGAGGGATGAATACTGTCTATCTTCAACAGGTTAGGTCTGCCCCAAAAACTTTTCCAATTGTCTATGAACTCTATGTTATTTTGCAGACACCACTTAGACAACCAGCCATTGAGTGATGATAATCTGCTAATTTTTTCATCACTCCTTTTAGCAGGGAGGGGACCAGAGAAAAATATTGCCTTTGACATCGTACTTGCGAGTTTACACACCTCTTTAATGTTAATTTTGGTGATTTCCGACTGGCGAAGTAGAACATCATTAGTGCCAATGTGAATAATAATCTTAGAGAATTTACTATTAGCTTTTTTGATGTCAGGCACTCTGGCTCCCGGTAAACATGTGACTATGGTGGCTGGTGTCTCTTTTTTCACGTTCCGTGTAATAGAATCGCCAATAACAAGGGCACTTTCAACAGGATCCTCAGTGGGTGCGTCACTGAGTGGGGAGAACCTGTTTGATGTTCTAATCAGAACGGAAGAGGTTTTTTTTTGATCCGCGACTATGCTTTCTCATTGTCACCCGGCCCTGCTGCGCGGGCTCAGCCGGAACCAAACAATGAGTGTTCACTAAGCTAGTCGCATCCAAAGCAGTATCTAAAGCTTCCAAACTACGATTTCCAGAATTTGTCCTATTTAAAAGTTGTTTACACCCTCTTCTCAAGTTAGACCGTGCAAGAAAACTAATGGAAATTGAAAAGTGCCTATTTTCTGGGCTGATTTTACATGGAACTATTCTCCCATTCTGGCATAATAATCAAGGAACATTGCTAACTTACTATGGCCGCAGTGATATCACGCAGCATGTGAAAATAGTCCCCGTAGAATGCAAGGGACTACTTTCAGGTGCAGTAAGATCTAACAAGTTTGGATTATAAATCTATTAGGGTTTGATGTGGGGAAAAAGCACAGCAAAAAGCACACCTTGATAAATAGCCTACTGTCTGCAATACATACTGTAAGTATATTTAAAAATGAAACTATCTTTGCTTATTAACAGGTGCTTCCTGGGCATCAATCCTGAAAGAGGCTCAAAGACCAAGAAGCGGACAACAATGAACCCTCATGTGAGCACCCTTTTGAGGAAACTGACTTAGAGTGGGCATCATAGTTTTAGTTTTATTTTATTTTTTCGGCAGTAGTTGTCAGGCTCAGTTTTGAGTAGTCTTGATCTTTTTGTAATTTTTCAAGACAACTTTGCACTACAAGATTTTTACACAATTCTGTTGCGTGTGGACTCATAATGTTTGAGACTGAGAGGAGCACCTGACCCCTTTACGACAGGAAGTTCTTGGCATCTGCTGTACATTGAAAAATATTTATTTGTTAATAAATATGCCATTGGGCTAACGTTGACTTTACCTCAGCGTTGTTTGTTGGGGGAGGGGGTTAATTGTACAATGATTGTAAATTCACAGTAAATGGAAGCTTCATCTGCACTATTACATTATTGGGCAACTTTAGCATGACTTCCACAGTATACACTGTAAATTCACACTAAATTATTGTCAACTTGTTCATTACTTTCACAATACACCCCTGCTGTTGTCAAACACAACATTACTCAACAGATCTCAGTCATGTTGTAACTAGGATATCCGCTGGAAAAATGTTTTTCATGGACCTTTGAATCAAGTTATTAAAGTTAAAGAGCTAACAGTTAACCCTGTAAATCTATGATAACTTTGACTAATTACAGAAATGTGCACGCATAAATAGTAATGTTTGTCCCATCATTGGTTTTATAAACTTTACAAACACCAGATTTGTCTAAACGGTGATAGTGACATGAAAAATTAGAACGTTAGCGAAACTTTCGTCATTACTAACATTACTAACGTTAACTATTAGCAGATGATGTGAGAGAACGTTCATCAATTCTGGTACTTGGTGACAAAATGTGAACTGTGTCATGCGATTCATTTTTGCCTCACTTTGAAAGTGAATAACTTTATCTGAGGCGTTTAAAGACTCCATTTGTCCATTGTTTATATAGAAATAAACATGACAATGTATAAAAGGCTCCATTACCTTTTATCTTACACTATCGCCCCGTAGAAGTTGTTTTTGTAAAAATAGGCTAACGATTGTGTCATAACCAATGCGACTCTGTCGCACAGTAGATAAATTATCGTATCGCAGGCAATCTTTTACTGTCTATGAGATGGGAACGTGGAGACATAAAGTCTGATAAAGTCAATGGAGAAGAATGGGGAGAAGCCTATAGTGAGCGAAAAGCAACGGGACAAAACATTTAAACAACGTGATTCAGATTTCATTTTCCACAACTCCTAGAAGATTAACAGATCTACGTCATCATGCTTAGTCTGAGCCTGTGCAGTTTGCTTAGCCATCAGGAAGTGAGTGCTTCTAATGGACTTCATTTTCTGGTAATTTTTAACAGTGTGTAGGTCAACGGAACCGATGGCGGTTGTTGTTAACCCGGGACCCGATCCGGTATGGAAGTCATATTCATGATTCGCATAATGAATTTGGCAAAAAAATGACGTTGGATGCCCTTCCTGACACAACCCTCTCTATTTATCCGAAGTTGGACCAGCACAAAAGGTACACTGGCGTGTAACCTCCTGTGACTAGATTAATTGTATCTTGATAATTAATGTATATTATTATAATTCTGCTCTGCATGCGCTTCCTGCAAAATAGTTTGCAGATTGAGGTCAGACATTTATGTCCCAGAGTCTAATTCATGGTGCATTTTCTGTTGAGAGCCTATTCTTCATTCAGATTTTGCTTCTCACCCCGATGTCAATACCATTAGCAGAGATGTGGTGCAGGGCAAATTTGATATGGGGTATCACAGTGTCACTGTAGAACCGTAATGGCCGGGTTCCAGCAGTTCTAAAAGAAACTGAAGATGAGAGATGTGTTTACTGATAGCCTCACGTCACATTGGAGATGAGTAGAGGCACGGGGCTCTACTGCATGGATCAATCCACTTTAGATTGTGTTTGAGGAGCATGAGATGCTTTTTTTTTTCCTTTTTAAAAATATAACAATTTAACATCTGCAACATTTGCACACAATGAATTTGTGTACAATAATTGTGCTCATGCATTAAGCCTCAGACATTCAAATGCAATTTCAGCTATACTATGCAAGAATCCATTTGAATAATTAATGAGATATTGCATCCTTGACTATCAAGTCAAGTCAACTTTATTTATATAGCGCTTTTACAATGAGGATTGTTTCAAAGCAGCTCCACAGTGTTAAACAGGACATTATTGTAACAAAATTTGATTCGGCTGTACAGTCATACTGGAGAAATCAGTGATGTTATCAGCTTATTTTAATTTATCATATAGCGACAGATCATGATCATACACCATATGTTGGCAGATCAGTATTATAGTTTATACAATTAATTAAGACCTAGTAAATAATCAACTTTATTTGAATATTTAGTTGAAAAACTTTGATCAAAATTTTAGTGTCACCAACTGAGCAAGCCAAGCCAAAGGCGACAGTGGCACACTCAAAAAAAAAAAAAAAAAAATAAAAAAAAAAAATAATAATAATAATTGTTGAATGAACGTGATTTAATCATAGCACACATTATGCATCTAATCTAATCATGTTAACTGGACTGCTTTGAATATTTTACATGAACACAGTATACATTTGTAGATTAAACACAATTGTAATATTTCAGTGTAACTTCTTTGCAACTAATTGAATCAAAATGTTTGTATTGTGTTAGTCTTGCAAAATGTTATTCTCTCAATGCCAGTAAAGCGCTTCAACTGAACTAAATTCTGCCGTAATTTAGATTAAGATTAATTAAGATTTAACTTGCACCAATTAGGTTTGAAACTGCTTTCTTCACTTTAAGTCAGCAGCGCTCCCTCCTTCAGTATGACATGCTCCATGAAACCAAAACTCCATTAGAAAAATAAGCCTTGGGAGAAACCAGGCTCAGTCATGGTGTCAGTTTTCCTCTGGCCTATTAACAAACTTTCTGATTATTATTATTATTATTATTATTATTATTATTATTATTATTATTATTATTATTATTATGACTATCAACTTCATGCCTTGTAAAAATGTATTTTATATAATTTATTTAGAAGATATAGCGATAGAGTTAGATAGAGTACTAAAGTCACAGTCCACAGAAGAGAAGAGAAGCTGTAATCCTCTCTGGTCGGTGACCGGAGAGAAATCCTCACACGACAGATGACTGACGATACCATTCATGCACAAAACAGAAGGCAGGACAAAGCCCGACAGGAAGAGAAGCTCACCAGAACCTGGAAAAGACTGGATCTCGTCTAAAAACAAAGCGCACCAGTCACCTCGGGAAAACAGGACAGAGTTCACTCGAGGGCAAGTTCAAGTACATCCACAGGCATGCGAATACTGGCGTTAACAAGCATCTAGAGGCCTGCGACAGGATCTGAGGAAGACTGAAGAGAGACAGAGTAAAGAGCTTCCGACTGGACTGGACAGAATGACAGAAACCAACCAAGGTAATGAGCGCGCAATGAGAGACAGAACAGTGCTATTCAAAGAGAACAGCTGATGAGACGCGACAGGTAAACCATTACCGAAATGAGTGGGAGGAGTTAGAGAACCCGAAGAGAACCACCACCAACAGGTAAGAAATACATATACACACACACTGATCACCCAGGAGTCCTGACAATAATTATTATTATTACACTATATAATTATTAATTTTAACAGGTTAACAACCAAAAGGAATTTAATTGGATAGTCAAGCCCAAAAATGAAAATGCTATAGATTGCAGAAGAAAGAATGTCATGCACGTTTAAAATGACATGAGATGAGTAAATAAAGTCAATATTTTTGGTTGAACAATGTTTGTTTGCAAACATTGTTATTTCATGTTTTTAAGGGAAAACATGAAATAAAAAAGAAAGAATGAAAAAGAAAAACTGCATTATATAAAACTAATAATATTTAGGGAAAAGTAAAATTACTTGTTTTTTGTGTGGGGTGAAAAAACTGTGAGATGGTAATTATGACGCAGTTGGTGGAGGAAAGAGGAAAAATGGTCTGTTACATAAATCACAAGCATTCAGTGAAGCTAATTCATTCATAACTCTGAAAAGCTGAGGGCCCATCTCATCACATCTTCAGCTGCAAAAGGTTCATTCAGTGTGAACCATCTGTAGGGTGTAAACATCTAACTTGATCTGTTATAATTGTTAGCAATCCTAACAACTAATCAAATTGTAGTTACACCAAAGTCGTCAAGCTACAGCTATTAAAAAATTGCATCACAACGAACAGTGTCAGAAACTGAAGACTCGATTAGGTCATCTTTTATTTGATATGCATTAATGCATTTAACTCCTGCTTGAATAGCAGACAAATATAGATATTATTCCTGTAAATTCAAGCTTGTTTTAATAGCTCTTACCATTATGTGATGGTAGGTCAGCACAATAGATTACATTTGGTGAAGAGAGAAACCTTTATAAGGCTTTGTTTCTTTATTCTAGTTCAGTTTTGGACTCCATCCCAGAATTGCAAGGGCATCTTTAGCCTACTAAAAGCATATTAAACTTTTTCTGATCAGCAGTGACTTGTAAGTGCATGATACATAACTTGGTTCAGTTACCATTGTGATTTAAACATTAAAATCACTCTACACTTTCTAGCAAACTGATGAAAGTTATCTGTGAAAAAGAAGGGGCACAGTGACATGCATGATGCACCGCATTATCTGTGTGAGTTAGAATCGGTTTCTTAATTTAACAAATATTTAGATGGCCATTTTATGTTAGTACGTACACTGTAAGAAAAATTCAGGCACCAATTGAAAATTTTCTAGTGACTGATCACATCTAAATTTTTCAGTTGGCCAAATTGAATTTCTGTGAATTAAGTTGCATCAATTCCCAGAAATTCAATCTGGCCAACTGAAACATTTAAATGTGATCAGTTACTAGAAAATGTTCAATTGGATACATTATTTTTTTTTGTTTTTACAGCGTATATTTGCCCATCCCACAGATCGTATAGGTTAGTATGAGGGCAAAAGTAAAAAAATAAACAAAATAATGTAGTTAGTTTTTCAGGTTTGATAATACCCTGCTGCCCTCTAGTGATCACTCTAACACAACCAGAACATGTACAGCCATGTCTCGTTGGCAGAGACATACATTTTGTTTTGCAAATTTTGCTGCTTTAGTATTTGGAAAAAATAAATAAAAAATCCACAATAAATATCTCAATATCTACAGTGTTGACCCTTCTTCATAACCTCTGCAAATCACTCTGGCATGCTGGATATCATCTTCTGGTCCAAGACCTGATTGATGCCAATCCATTCTTGCCTTGTATTCTCACAATTTTTAGACTTCTGCTTGTCCACTCGCCTTTTGAGGATTGACCAGAAACTCTATGTGATTAAGATCTGGGGAGTTGCATGGCCATTGATCCTACATTTCAATGTAATGATCTCCATCACTCTTGCCTGTTACATGGTGCTCCATCATTCTGGAAAAATGCATGGATTATCACTAAACTGAGCCGTTGGGAGAAGTTGCTTTTACAGGACACTTTGAGACCATTCTCTTTTTTTACAACTGTGTTTATGGGCAGAACTGTGATAGGGCCCACTCCCTTGGATAAAAAGCAACCCCATACATGAAGGTTCTCAAGATGCTTCACTTTTTGCACAACACAGGATTTATGGTAGTATTCACCTTTTCCTCTCAAGACAATTGATTTTCCAGATGTCCCAAACATTTTAGAAGAGTACTTCATCAGAGAAAATAACTTTACACTAGTCTTCTGTTGTTCAATCCTTATACTTACTATATAATATCAGTTTGTCCTTGATGTATTTCTTGAAAAGAATTGGCTTCATTGCTGCCCCACTTAATACCAGGCTGTTGTCAAAAATGGTCTAGACATAGGTGAACTAGGCGGTCATCTAGGGGTTATTATTCAACATTACCATGAATTAGATGCACATTTCAGACATCTTTGCTTCCATTAAAACCTATAGGTTGGAAATTAAATTAACATTTACAGTTTTGCTATTATGACATAGGCTTATTTTCAATTAAAATATGTGTAGCGGAAAATTTCACTACAATGGAGGGGTAAGTGGTTTCTCTTGCTCTACCTTGGACGACTAGGAAAATGATAGGATCTAGGTCCCCACACCTAGTACAATTAATTCCTATACTTTTTGTCTAAATATTATTTTCTGGTAACACTTTATAATAACTCACACTATAAAGCATTAATAAAGCATTCATAAATAGTTAATTCATCATTTATAGAGCATTAATAGACATTAATTGGCAGTTTATAAATACAGATTAAATGCTTTATTATATTTTATATATATATATATATATATATATATATATATATATATATATATATATATATATATATATATATATATATATATATAATGTGTTTAATAATTGTATTTTCATACTTTATAAATGATCAATTTATCATTTCTAAATTAAGTATTACATTATTTACAAACCCGTTATTTAGCAGTCAGTGGTTCATATGATCATTTAGAAAGTGTAAGTAAAGGGTTAAAAACTATTTAAATGTACATTTATACATCATATTATTTAGACGTATAGTAATAGTTACTCAATGTGTTAATAAATGCTTTATTAACATGTATTCCTACTAGGGATGTTAACCGATGACCGTTTGACCGATGGTTGACCAAAGTTGTCGGTTGTCAGTAAAAAAAAAAGAAAAAAAAAGTGATCTCTAAATTAGGCTATTATAGACAGTGGACTAAACGCAGTTAGCCATCTCATTACAAAATCTGTTTGTGTGAACAAATCCCTCACACTCAATTTTTCATAACTCGCCTGTTTGTACTTAATAAACCAATAAAAACATTTGCCGCGAGGTCACAGCGTTTGGATTTGCGCGCTCACAAGGTTTTCAAAAACTAGACAGGCTAAAACACTCGAGGCTAGAGCCAATGCAGATGACAGTATGAAGCGTGCAAAGGAAAGTAGTGTGTGGGACCAGTTCACCAAAAAGAACGACACAGATGTAAGTTGCAACTTGTGTGAAACAGTGCTTAAATACAGTAGTTGTCACGTAACACACACGAGAAAAAAGGTTCGAGGACTCAAGTGCAAAGGAGTGTATTTATTGTAACAAAAAGAATCATAAACACAAAACAAAACCCACAATGGGGCAAAACACAAAATCAAAGCACACAAATAAACTCAAAAAATATACCAGCAGGGAAACGGGAGACGTAGACATACAAGGATCCAACCACAGACTGACAAAAACACACGGAGCTATAAAGGGAAGAAATCAAGAGGGGAATCAGGGAACACAGGGGTCAATAACACTAATCAGATAACAAGGGGGAGGGATCTGACAATGACACGAGCACATGCTCAACAAAACCCACATGTGCACACAAGACAGGACAGGCATGTGACGGTAGTAGCACATCATCTATGATGTATCACCTGAAAACTCGACACCCGAAAGATGTGCTTACATTTGAAAATATATTATATCTACATTTCAGTGGTAACACATAAGGTGTTGATCATCATCATCTTTTTTTTAATTATTGTTAGCACTACCTCGAACTAAAGTGGTGTCTCTTCGGAGCTGTCATTTTCTTAAATGAGCCGCGGCAACGTTTCAAATGAGCTTTTTTCAATTCAAATTAGAATTTTTATTCAGCAATAGTTACACTTTATATAAATTTATTTTTATATCAGATTGCAGAGGCTTAGTTTTATTTGACTGCAGTTATGGTTTCTGGTGGTACAGGAATAATATTTCCCATGACATTGAAGTGGTTTAATTTAAATTTGATATTAAGTTACTAGTTGTACATTCTCCATTTTTGCATTTTGAAATAAATATTTTGATGTGCTATATTCTTCTGAGTTGTGTTCGTTTCCCTTTTCTGTTCAGAAGAGAACTGAGTCTTTGTAAAAGCCTTACGAGGCATAAATAGTCCTCAGTTTAGATGAGCTCACAGAAATAGTTAACTGACAACTACTTAATGTTTTATAACTACCTGAATTAATCATGAACTACATGTTAATAAAGCATGTATTAACACACCGAGTAACTATTACTATATGTCTAAATAATATGATGTATAAATGTACATTTAAATAGTTTATTAACCCTTTACTTACACTTTCTAAATCATCATATGAAAGACTGACGACAACTAAATAACTGCTCTGTAAATAATGTAATACTTAATTTAGTAATGATAAATTGATAATTTATAAAGTAGGAAAATACAATTATTAAACACATTATGCTTATAAATCAAGAACAAAGCATTTATAACCGTATTTATAAACTGCCTATTAATGTCTGTTAATGCTTTAGGGTATATACAGCAATCCTTAAGTTAAATGTACTACTTTTTAATATCTTTTTTACTACCCTCAGAATATTTTTAAAACCATCACGACACTGAATTGAAGTGTTAATCAGCGACCTTTCTATTATTTACATCGATTTTGACATATATAACATATAAAAAAGAATAGATTTAGAATCGACACCAGGAGGAAATCTGTCATAAGTTATCATTCAGACGCATTGAAATAGATCTCAACATTCACAAAGGTTGGTTAAGGAGAAGCATTACACATTTGATTTCAATGAATAATTGGTAATTCAGCAATTCAATTATTATTATTTTTTTTCCAACAACAAAACCTGAGCCAAATATTACATTTCTATAACTGTGATAAGTTGTTGAATTTAACAAAATACTAAAAACTAGTGCTGTCAATCGATTAAAAACTTTAACTTGATTAATCACATTTTTTCTGTGATTAATCGCAATAAAAAAGAAATGTTTTTTTTAAAATGTTTTTAATATAATAATTTCACAGTTAATCAAATTAATGCAGAAACAACATAAAGACAGTATATTTTAAATAGTTGTTTAAATGGCATCTTTTTATGAATGAAGGCCAGTATTACTGATATTATTACAGCTACTAATTGTTAGATTTATTATTAGGCTTCAAAAATATAACAGTTATTAATTTAAGTAAACTTAAAACAATGCTAACATAAACCAAGCCTGCAGTCTCCCTCTCATTTACTGAAGCTTTCGCGCCTCGATCGCCCCCCGGTGACCGGTTCCAGTATAGTCGCCCCTCTGTGTTTTCTAATGGACGCGAGGCAAACTAAATAATAAAATTACACTTCAAATATTTTTTCCCCAAAGTTAGTTTATGTCATTGAAGGCAGTTATCATCACGATGATTTTATTTCAAGTGTTCGTTTTTAAAATAGGTTTAGTTTTAGTTAGTTATTTGATGCTTTAAAAATGTATATTTAAAAATGTATAAAAATGTATAACTAATAGTTTTAGTTAGTTATTTGATGCTTTAAAAAAAAAAAAAAAAAGCTTGCTTTAAAAAGCGAGTCATTTTCTCTGATCCCTGACAGGAAGCTTTATTGGCTGCTGTCTCTTTAAGAGCCGACAGACACGCGGTTCTCACTGTTTATATACGGTCTATGGATCTCGCCTCATCCTCTCACAACTCTTTTTGTTCATTTTAGACTTTATATAAATAATTTAAGATTGCTCTTATGAGGATAGTCACTGAAGATATGCCTTGAAGCAAGTCTAAAATAAAACGTAAGCCAGCCACTTCTGTTGAGCGCGCGTTGAGTGTTCTGAGATGATGAACCAATGAACTGATGCCGAACGACCACTGTATATGACGTCAGCATCAAACATACGTTGAGACGGAGACGAAAGATCTTTGATTATGTGCCCAGATATGCTAGAGCCCATATTTAAACGAACTAACGCGAAAGCAGACAGAATTTCAATCAGAATAGGACACCTGATAATAAATAAAAAATAATGAAAAAATAATACCTAATTTGGAAAAAAATAATACCTCTGAGACCACATTTAACACTTTTAATGGCCTTAAATTTGACAATTTTGATTTATCACTTTTTAATACTTTTTAAAACCCCGCGGACACCCTGTTCATAAAGGATGAATTAACTATTTACTAATGCTTAACTAATGCTTCAAAGTGTGTAGTTATTATAAAGTGTTACCCAATAATCAATATTAAACCGCAAATAAATCAGAACTGCCTAATGTTACAGAATAAAATGTCAACCCAGGATGAGGTAACTTTATAAAACAAAAATGCTTGTGGGGAAAGAGTTAAAAATGTTGTAGATTAAAATTATTGACAATATTTTGAGACAAAGGTCTTGTAAATAATATTCAGTTTTAATCAGGTAATTAAAGCAATTTAAGTAATTAGAGTTTTTCAATAACTTGTTCATACTCTCCCATGTTCAGTTGATATTATTAGTATCTGGCTAATTAGCTAGTCATTTTGTGCTAGTGCCAAAAAAAGTGATTTCTTTTTATCTTTTGCCCATAATTAAGTTCTCTTTTTTTAATTGCCAATGAAGATTTTTGCAAGTATTTAAAATGCATCTAATCATACTAACACAACAAAATGTATACACTGCCAATACTTTTGACTCATTGACTCATTACATTCATGTCATTCATGTAGATTTAATAAAAACCTTTTACTTTTTTTCTCTGTATTATTCTTTTGGGAAAGATCTGTGTTAGACAAAATAGAAATCTCTGGTTGTATATTGAAATGATTTACTCCATATCAATCCATCTCATTTAAACGGACAAGACTTAATACAAATACAATTGTGACTACTTACAATAAAACACATTATATTCCATATTTTGACAACAATGAACTCTATCAAGCGATATTGATACCACCTGGATTTTAATGACACCACAGAACACAGTATGTTGTGATGAAATAATTAGTAAATGTATTTAAAAAATAATCAAGATTCTTCTTCAGTTTGGAATAAATTAAGAAAATCTGTTCACATTAAGTGAATATATTATTTCTTGCATAGATAGATATTATATTTTAAAACATTGCATTTCAATATATAATGCACAGCAATGAGCCTTTCAACAATTTCAACAAGTCTTATACATCACAAAACAAAATCACAGTGGGAAAAGCATATATTTCTCTAAAATAATACTTTTTCTAAACAAAGCCTTCCAGTGCCTGCTGAGCATTTTATAAAATATAAAACAATCCAGTCTATATATAGATATATACAGTAATATAAAACTCCAATTTCTACTGTATGTTACTGTAACTCTTTCTATCAGACTCAGTTCAATTAAGGCAATACTTGGGTTGCACCACTGAAATAAGGATGAAGAAAGGAACTCCAAAACTTAAAGTACAACAGACTTTTGCATCACAATAGCACAAAACATACAGTTTCTCGATGCATGATTAATTCCCCAGATGCTAAAGCACAGTGCTGAGAGGTTATTTTGTGGCTGTTTTAAGGCTGTTTCAGGTCAGTATTTGAGTCAACGGTATTGTTGGACCAGAAGCTAGAGGGCAGTGAAGACTGTTCCTGAGCTTGTGCATTTCACATACACTACATCGTCAGGATTTTAATTGTGCAGACATGTATACTAGAGGTAGACCAATATAGTATTTTAAAAATCTAGAAATATAAATTCATCACTACATTCTGTGGATTTCATCAAACAATTTCAGTACAAACACAATATTTTTAAGTCATTAAAAAAGTTAGAAAAATACACAATTTAAAAACAAAAATAAATCTTCAAACTTAGTAAATAACTAAAATTAGCTTTGACATTTATAAATGTGTAAGTGGCCAGATGTAAAGTATATATAATATAGAGATTTAAAGTGTGTGTGTGTGTGTGTGTGTGTGTGTGTGTGTGTGTGTGTGTGTGTGTGTGTGTGTGTGTGTGTGTGTGTGTGTAAATACACATTTATATCTCATGAAATAAATGTTTTTCTCTAATAAATGTTGGCCACACTTATTGCCCTTTTTATTCAACACCTTTTGTAACCTCCATTTGCCAACTTAAAACCTCTGATTTTCCTTATGAGGTTCCAATGAGGTTCAAGAACACCTGGCAGCAGATCAGAGACCAAGCAAACATCAAAATCAACAAAAAAATGGTCACTGAGTACAAAAATTATGAAAATGATAAAATTATTATTGCAGAATCTCTCCAGATACTTCAAATTACGAGGCCCATGTTGGTGCGCTCTCATCTTCAGTTCACCCTTACTCATTTATATCGGGTTCAGGTAAAGGTGACTGAACATGATAAATGAGTGCACTAACATGGACCTCAGAATTTGAAGCCTCTGGAGAGATTCTTTTTAATAATAATTTTATCATAATTTTATTATTATCATAATTGTTGTGCTCAGTGACCCATTTGTGTTGATTTTGATGTTTGCTTTAGATCAAAGGCTCATTAGAATCTGCTGCTTACATCTTGGTGCCAGATACCACAGAACACCTTTAGGGGTCTAATGGAGTCAATGCTTTGGCGGGTCATGGCTATTTTGGCAGCAAAAGCAGGACCAACACAATTTTAGGTCATAATGTTATGCCTCATCGGTGTATATACACAACACTAGTCACAGCCTCTTTAACAAAATTATTTTAACTTTTGCCTTTTTTTTTACTGTTCAATTAAATAGTTATATAGTGTAACAAGTAACATTTTATAAGACTATTATAATTATTCAAGAGTAATAAATGTTGTTTTGAGTACTTTTACATTAGGTACAGTGCATGACACACACATTATGTTAACTAAGCATCAATGATTTTCTAAAAAGGAAACTACTTGAAAGCTTTTCTGATTGCATTGGCAGTCAATATTTCCCTACAAGTGGTCACAAACGCCTGCTGTTTCTCATAATAGGCAGCCTCATTAATAAACGTGGGGTATACTGTGCTGGCACCTTCATAAAGGATTGTTCTCCCATCGAAAGTTAGGAACATAGGGTCACCCCGGTTCAAAGGCTCCCAGTCACAGTCCTACACAGTAAGAGAAAGAAAAAGGAACAAGACCATTACTGTGCAAAACAAGTGAAGCATGTGAGTCAAAACAAGCCCAGAAAACATCTGAGTCATAGGACACATTTTCTTGCATGAATACCGATAAATAAATTCACAGAATAAATTCTAAATTTAGTTAATTTAGATTTAGGTCAGTTAGTTTGGGCGCCAGACTGGCAATCCTGTCAGTATTTTGTAATGCAAATAACCCAGATATTTCAAGTGCCACACGTTACATAAATCAATTAAAGATAAAGTTAAAGATAAAGATAAAGCTCAGGATAAACACCAGAAAGGACATATGGTGTGGTTTAGAAGATATGTATTTCAAAAAATTCTCAATTCTCACTGATAAACACATCAAACATAGTACCAAACTGAATTCAAATTCATTTCTATTTCAAAAGTCCCAGATTCCTGATTTCACGAACACCATAAGAAACTCTAAAAACTAAAAATTGGGCAAAGAAAAAAAATGACGAAACCGAAATCCTTCTCAAAGGATTGTTGACACTGTGGTGACCACTGGAAAGTATGTCCCTTTTTCTTCAAGGCGTTTATAGTCTCAGCTATGCGAGAGAAATTGGGCACAAACCGATGGTACCATCCTGCCAGCCCGAGAAATCGTTGAACTTCCTTAAGGTTCTTGGGGACAGGGTAAGAGCGGATGGCCTCTACTTTGCTAGGATCAGCCGATATGCCCTTTGTGTTAACCACATGTCCCAGAAAGGTCAATTACTTAAGACAAAATTGACTTTTTTTCAGGTTGATCGTTAAACCTGCTGTGTGCAATCGGGTGAAGACAGTCTGAAGATCATGGAAGTGTTGTGTGACAGAGGGTGAGTAAATGATAAGGTCGTCAATGTATACAAAACATATTCTTTCACGTAGTTCACCCAGGACAGTCTCCATTAAGCGCTGAAATGTTGCTGGAGCATTCTTCAGCCCGAAAGGCATGACGTTGAATTGTTATAAACCAGATGGAGCGATGAAGGCAGTCTTGGGCTTGCTCTCGGGTGCCATAGTCACCTGCCGTACCCACTGTTGAGGTCGACGCTGGAAAAAATAACTGCACCACTGAGAGACTCCCAAATCTATGTAATATTAGGTAGAGGATAGGCATCTCTCTCAGTGATAGCATTGACCCTCCTGTAGTCCACACAGAATCTCAAGCTGCCATCTTTCTTTGGGACCAGGACAATGGGTGAAGCCCAAGCAGAGTGAGACGGCTCTATGAGACCATTTTTCAACATTTCGGTAATGTGTTCTTGTACCACATTTTGTTTCTCTGGGGTTGATCTGTATGGACGTTGTTTAATGGGTACAGGATGGACAGTATAAGACAATGCTAAAGTACCGTTGTTCTTCCGAGCTGGAGGGTGCAAACTTGAGGATTGGTTTCCAGGAGGTTAAGCAGTTGGTACTTTCCCTCAGGTGGTAAGTGTGCTGTGTCTACTAGATTCCTTATTAAAGTCGTGTCATCAAGACTATCTGGTGGTTGGATTCCCTTGCACTTTGAGGTGGAGAAACAGAGCTGAACAATGAGAGATTATGGTCTGTCTTCTTATTGTTTGCTTTCTTTTTCAGAGGTGGGATTCTTCTAGCAGGAATGCTAGCCTGTCCAGGTTGGAAAGGATATTCCCTATTGGGAGTGGACTTGAAAGAATATGTTCCATCTGCAATATTGATCTGTAGCCCACTGATGAAAATACAATCCAATCCCAAGAATACAGAGTATGCTAGAGCTTTGGTGGAAAGGATGGCTAGAGGTATGGGAAACACTTGGTTGTGGAGGGTTATTTCTGTGTTTGTCCATCCTACAGGGAGTGCAGTTTCACCATTAGCCAAGTAGAGGGTACAGAGGGACCACAGGCTGAGAGCTTCAGAGAATGCCAGTTCAGTCCATAAACTTTCATGTAAAACAGTATACCATGTGCGATATAGTCCGAAAGGTTGCTAGAATGTCTGCATCATCCAGGGGGTGTAATCTCAGAAAGTCATCATGTAACGGATTCACAGAGGCAGGATTCAATAGCAAGTAACTCAGTCTTTATTGACAGTATTGTCACAGAAAGACAAAACTCAGAACATTGACGAAGTCCGGATAAGACGGAGCCGTGAGAGAGGTTCCGTTGGCAGCACGGGTAGGCTGTGAGCAGCTATGACATGGGAGATCGGTGAAGGCAATCCGGGAAGGGATCCAGCGTTTCTCGGAGAGGGGAAACGACAACCGACACGGAGACACAAGGGGAAACATCCAACAACGCTCTGACAAAGACAAGAGAGAAACAGAGAGACTAAATAGGGTGAAGGTGATGAGTTGCAGCTGAAACAGGCGACCAGCCACAGGTGCGTGATGAGCCAATCCCAGGCTCCGCCCCAACCTCCATACAACACGCACCCAAGAGTGAGACAGGGAATCCATGAACTGTGACAGTACCCCTCCCCCTAGGAGTGTCCCTTGATGCTCCCAGCCGACCTCACCTGTTGATTGTAATCATCAATAAGGGAGTGATCCAGAATGTCCCTAGCAGGAACCCAACTTCTCTCCTCCGGACCGTAACCTTCCCAGTCCACCAAGTACTGGAAACCGCGTCCCCTCCGTCTAGAATCCAGAATGCGATTAACCGAATATGTTGGTTCCCCATCTACGAGTCGCGGCGGTGGGGGAACTGGGACTGGCGGATTAAGGTGGGAGTGAAAAACAGGCTTAATTTTGGATACATGGAAGGCGGGATGAATCCTTGTGTAAGCCGGAGGAAGTTTGAGGCGGACTGTCAGAGGACTAATGATCTTGGTGACAGTGAACGGGCCGATGAATTTGGGAGCAAGTTTATTAAATATGGAGCGGAGCGGAGCGGAATGTTCTTAGTAGAAAGCCACACTTTTTGACCCACAACGTAAACAGGAGGCTTAGACCGGTGGCGATCGGCTTTAGCCTTGGTGCGCGCTCCCACCTGCAGCAGAGTCTCACGGGCTCTGGTCCATGTGCGATGACACCTCTGGATAAAAGCGTAAACAGAGGCGACCTCGGAATCCAGACTAGGAAAAATAGGTGGCTGGTAACCTAAACTACACTCAAATGGCGAAAGGCCCGTAGATGACACTGGTAACGAGTTATGAGCGTACTCAACCATAGAAAGTTTTTGGCTCCAGGATGAAGGATTCTTGGGGACCAAACATCGCAACACTCTTTCCAGATCCTGATTGGCTCTCTCGGTCTGACCGTTGCTTTGGGGATGATAACCCGAAGACAGACTAACCGTGGCTCCTAGTAATTTACAAAACTCCTGCCAGAATTTGGACACGAATTGGGAACCTCTGTCTGAGACCACGTTCATCGGGAGGCCATGTAACCGAAAGACGTGATCTACAACAGATAAAGCTGTCTCCTTGGCTGAAGGTAATTTGGGCAAGGGAATGAAATGTGCTGCCTTCGAGAATCGGTCCACGACGGTCAAAACGACCGTCTTGCCCTGGGAGGACGGGAGGGCGGTAACAAAATCTAGAGGGATGTGGGACCAGGGTCTCGAAGGAACAGACAACGGTTGAAGTAACCCATGAGGAGGTTGGTTAGATGTCTTACCAACCGCACAGACCGAGCAAGCCAAAACAAAACTGTGAATGTCACGAGCCATAAGTGGCCACCAGAATCGTTGCTTTATTAAACTGCTAGTGCGGTTTACTCCTGGATGACATGCAATGTTGGAGCAGTGACCCAATTTTAGGACCTCGGATCTTAACTCCTCCGGAACGAACAAACGACTCGGTGGGCCGCCGGGTGGAGGCGTTACCTCTTCTAAGGCCACTTTGACCTTCGATTCGATCTCCCATGTGATTGTAGAGATAACATCTTCCCTGGCAAAATACACTCGGGAGTAACCGGGCGTTCGGAAGCTTTAAAAAATACGAGATAAAGAGTCGGGTTTGAATTTTTTAGACCCGGGGCGGTACGAGAGAACAAAGTCAAAACGTCCAGAAAAAAGTGCCCACCGAGCCTGCCTGGAGTTGAGTCTTTTAGCAGATCTAATATATTCAAGGTTCTTATGATCCGTCCATACGACAAAAGGTACCCCCGACCCCTCAAGCCAATGACGCCACTCCTCCAACGCTAATTTGACGGCCAACAACTCTCTGTTACCAATGTCATAATTGCGTTCGGCAGGAGAAAGACGATGGGAGAAAAACGCGCACGGGTGACCTCCACCATCTGAGGGAGCACGCTGTGAAAGAACTGCTCCTACCCCCACCTCTGACACATCGACCTCTACCACGAACTGACGTGTGGAATCAGGGGCGACTAAGATGGGAGCCGAAACAAAGCGGCTTTTCAGTTTGGCGAATACAGCCTCAGCTGTATCGGACCACCTGAACGTCGTTCTGGGAAGGGTCAAGGCAGTCAGAGGTGCGGCTAGTTGGCTGAAATTGCGAATAAATCGCTGATAGAAATTGGCAAACCCCAGAAACCTCTGTAGGGCCTTACGGGAATCTGGACTTGGCCAATCCATCACAGCCTTAACCTTGTCAGGATCCATGCCCATTCCCTCCGAGGACACGATGTACCCTAAAAAAGGAACAGACTGTTCATGAAAAGCGCATTTCTCCGCCTTGACAAAAAGCCCATTCTCTAGCAACCTCTGAGACACTCGTCTGACATGTTGAACATGTTCCTGGAGAGACGAAGAAAAAATCAAAATGTCATCCAGGTAGACATATATGAATTGGTCGACCATGTCTCTCAACACATCATTGACGAGTGCCTGGAAAACCGTTGGGGAGTTGGACAGCCCGAATGGCATCACCAAATATTCAAAATGCCCCCTGGGGGTGTTAAATGGGGTTTTCCATTCATCCCCCTCCCTGATGCGAACCAAATGATAAGCGTTACGTAAGTCCAACTTCGTGAAGACGGATGCTCCCTGCAACCTCTCGAAAGCTGAAGACATCAACGGCAAAGGATAGGTATTCTTTACCGTGATGTTATTCAGCCCTCTGTAATCTATACAAGGTCACAGAGAACCATCCTTCTTCCCCACAAAGAAGAACCCTGCCCCCGCTGGAGAAGAGGAAGGTTGGATGAATTTGGCGGCTAGAGAATCAGAAATATATTTCTCCATGGCCTCCCTCTCGGGAATAGAAAGAGAGTAAAGCTTGCCTTTAGGCGGAGACTTACCTGGGAGTAAATCTATAGCACAGTCATAGGGACGATGCGGAGGAAGAGAAGCAGCTCGGGACTTACTGAACACTTCCTTCGGGTCGAGGTACTCCGGAGGCACATTAGACAGATTCACTGCCTCACTCTGAAAAACAGAACGAGACACAGACGAACAAGCAGACACCAGACAAGACTCATAACACTTATTACTCCACACAGAAACAGAGTTGTGTCCCCAGTCAACCCTTGGGTTATGTAACTCCAGCCAAGGGTGACCGAGGACAACGGGAGCCATAGGGGAGTCCAGGATGAGGAAGGAAATGAGTTCGGTGTGGTTGCCTGAAGTGATCAGTGTGAGTGGTGAATGAAATGTCAGGGAGTACTTGTCCGTTAAGTGCATTGACAGAAATGGTGTTCTTGAGTGCAATGGTGGGTATGTGGAATTTGCGTGCAATGGCAGAGTCAAGAAAGTTACCCTCCGCTCCCGAGTCGAGGAGTGCTGGGGTGGAAAATTCCTGGGCTGCCCACAGCAGTCTCACTGGAAGGAGAGTGGAGGATGAGGTCTTTTCCACGGAGATCTCGCCCGACAGTAGCCTTTTCTTTACTGCCGGGCGTGGTCTTTTTCCCGGGCAGGAGTCTTGCAGGTGTCCGGCCCCGCCGCAGTAAAGGCAAAGACCACGGGATCTCCGTCTCGTTCTCTCCTCTCGGGAGAGCCGAGCTCGACCCACCTGCATGGGCTCCGGGTCGAAGGTGTAGCTGACCACATCCGCAGTGCTGGCTTGAGGGCATTCGACATTCCCGTGCTGTAATTCCATCCTGGATCTCAGCCGACTCAGACGAGCGTCCACCCTCAGCGCGAGTTCGATCAGACCGTCAATCTTCTCAGGTAGGTCGATCGTGAAAATCTCCTTCTGGATGCGGTCAGCCAGCCCATGCAGGAACATGTCCCACTGTGCCTCCTCGTTCCACTTGCACTCGGCGGCCAGGGTGCGGAACTCGATGGAATAGTCCGAGACCAAGCGGTTACCTTGATGGAGTTCTGCGAGTTGACGTGCCGCTTCTCTTCCTGTCACCGCTCGGTCAAACACCCTTCTCATCTCCGCCGCTAGCATCTGGAACGAGGAGCAGCAAGGATGTTGATTTTCCCACACCGCTGTTCCCCAAAGTGCGGCTCGTCCGGAGAGTAGGGTGAGGACGAATGCCACCTTGGATCTCTCAGTCTTGAAAGTCTGCGGTTGAAGAGCGAAAAATAAGGAACACTTGGTAATTGCTCTCACCGGCATAGCTTTCAGGTGTGAGTAGACGTGGTTCTGGTTGCCGCGGTGTGGATGGTGGGGGGGTAATCGGCGGTGGGTTGGGCACAGCGGGACTGACGAGTTGTTGCATCTGTTGGGTCAGCTCGGCCACCCGTGCCACCAAGGTGTGCACTGCCTGTTCTGTGGCAGTTAAGTTCGCCTCCTGCTGGTGCAGTCTCTCATTGCTGCTGGTCAGTAGGGCGTTGATACTCGCTGAATCCATGTTTGGTCAGAGCGTTCTGTAACGAATTCACAGAGGCAGGATTCAATAGCAAGTAACTCAGTCTTTATTGACAGTATTGTCACAGAAAGACAAAACTCAGAACATTGACGAAGTCCGGATAAGACAGAGCCGTGAGAGAGGTTCCGTTGGCAGCACGGGTAGGCTGTGAGCAGCAGTGACTCGGGAGATCGGTGAAGGCAATCCAGGAAGGGATCCAGCGTTTCTCGGAGAGGGGAAACGACAACCGACACGGAGACACAAGGGGAAACATCCAACAACGCTCTGACAAAGACAAGAGAGAAACAGAGAGACTAAATAGGGTGAAGGTGATGAGTTGCAGCTGGCACAGGCGACCAGCCGCAGGTGCGTGATGAGCCAATCCCAGGCTTCGCCCCAACCTACATACAACACGCACCCAAGAGTGAGACAGGGAATCCATGAACCGTGACACATCAAAGACATCTGGTCATAAAAGTCATCAAAGTCATCAAAGACATCTGGTCAAGTATAACAAGGGGTCACCATCATCTGAAGGTCTGCCAAAGGAAAGAAAAGTTTGTTTCAAATGGTCACTCTTGACCACAGAGGGGTCTTGGCTGGGGATGAAGTGGAAGCATAGACGGGGTGGTGTGGTGGGATGTTTCGCCTTCTGTAACAGTTACTTGTCTCTACTTTCAGCTCTTTCAGGGAGTCACTTAAGGTATTCAGTTGGACACTACATTGACTGATCTCCCGGGAAAGTTGGCCACGGTCCTGCCGAGTACTTTGCCGCATGCTCTGCAGGTCTTTCTGCACCTCTAGCTGCAATTGTTCCTCCATGAATCGGACTTCCGTGACTATGGTGTGTTCACTTTTCTGCAGTTCTCCTGTTACCTTTACATTCATGGCCTTTGTCAGTTGATCAGAATCCTCTCCTTCACGTTGTTTCTGAGCAGTAATCGTGGTATGAAGCTGCTGGTGGTTGGAGTTAATGATAGCAGTCAAGGTTTCAAACTGGGCTTTATGTAGGGAAGTTGTAGTTGCAAAATCCTGGGTGAGTACCTTCAAAGCTTGGTCCTGCTGTCTGAGCCAGTTAAACAGGACATCCCAGTTCCCTTTTACTTGCTCTGACAACTCATGAATTCCTCTGCCAGGAGTTGGGAGAAATCCAGGCATGTCTTACTGTGTTCCTGAAGGAGGTGAAGAAGGCAATATTTCTGTGGAGGTGCACAACTGCATGAGATCCGTCAGTGAGGGAGCATTTTCCCCAGTCCGTGGAGTAGCAAAACGCACATGGGTTCTGGGAGGACTACGAAACAATTTGGGTGTAGAGTAAAAGGTACAGGAGGTGGTGGTCTGGGTGGTTATGGGGTTTGTTGCACTGGGACCCAGTTGGGTGTCGCAATGTCAGGAGGATCAATTTCCACAAAAGTCGATGGTGGTGGAGGGGTATTGGCCATGGTTGCTGTGTGTATGGAAATGGAATGGGCAATGGTGAAATGTAAAAAAATATATATATATATATATATATATATATATATATATATATAGTGTGTGGTGTGCTGGTTCATATGCTTTCCTTTAGCTGACGTACTTGACACAGCGTTCAATCAGAATTAGAGGAATCAGTTCAGTTCAAAGTTCAGTTCAGTTCAGTTCAGTTCAGTTCAAAGTTCAGTTGAATCACAAAAAGAGTTCAAATTCTAGTTTGTTATAATCACATCTTCAACCATCAGGGATTCAAACAACCATAAGAAAAACAAATCAGTTCAAAAGTGACAATATAATATTCACACTTTCAGATGACAATTGTTTAAATTTCAGGTCCCTGTTTGGGCGCCACTTCTGTAACCGTGACGGCCCAATAAATAAATTCACAGAAAAAAACAAAAACAATTTAGTTAATTTAGATTTAGGTCAGTTAGTTGGGGCGCCAGACAGGCAATCCTGTCAGTATTTTGTAATGCAAATAACCCAGATAGTTCAAGTGCCACACGTTACATAAATCAACTTAAGATAAAGTAAAAATTGGGCAAAGAAAAGTAATGGCGAAACAAACTAAAGTCACAAAAAACAAACAAACAAACAAACAAATAAATCAATTAAAGCAAGTGAAAAATAAAATGAAAATAGAGAAACACTACTCACATATTACTTTGAAAGTAACATTTAAGGGAAAGTGTGAAAAGTGCTGAGGTGAATTATGTGGGTGGATGCGGGGAAAGATAAGCTGGTGTGTATGCCGAGAAGCCGCGACCTTCAGCAATGGCAAGACTTTTTTGTCGGCAACTGCAACAGACGATCGTCAATCCAGCTGGTTGAAAACGCTCAGCGCAGGAGACTTCTTGACTTTGGGAGTGTTATATCCTCCTGCGTCCTCTCCGTCCTCTCCAGCAATGGCCTAGCATTCAGTCCGCTGAAGGATAACGTCACCTGCCGTCGCTCAGGTAAGTGGAAATGCTCACCTTCACATTTCTTTATGTTTTCGTGAAGCGAACACCACCGAAACAGTTCTCCAATTTAACGTGAAGTTCTTGTCTGCATGTCAGCGCACATGAATTGAGGCACAATCTCAACCACCGCTCTAAAACAAAAAAACTCCCCTCCTTTTCCATTTCAAAAATCCCCTTTATGCGATTACCTCATTTCCCTTTACCATTTGGATAGGAATAGAATACCTGTAAATGAGGATGCACCATAGCTGTGATGTTGCTGTTGTTGTCTCTGGGGTAGTCCATTCTCTCCTGGACTCTGAAAACTTCCACTGTACATGGAGGAAACTCTACACCTATGACAGGTTAAAAAAATCATAGAAAGTGAAGTGATTCTTCTAAGAAAAAGGAAAAAGAGACATCATCCTGTTTTAAAATTTAAAAAATGTCACGGTTTTAAAATTGATTCTAAAGTCTAAATGTATTCATTTTTAATAAAAGACCAAAACTGATTACCAACATTCTTTAAAATATCTTAAAGGTCCCGTTCTTCACGATTCCATCTTTCAAACTTTAGTTAGTGTGTAATGTTGCTGTTAGAGCATAAATAATACCTGTAAAATTATAAAGCTCAAAGTTTAATGCCAAGTGAGATATTTTATTTAACAGAAACACCCTTTCAAAGCCTACAGCAAACAGCCTGTTTGTACTACAGCATGAAGTGCAGGGATTTAATAAGGTCACTAGAACAGTTTGTTGACTAACCCTCCGCCCACAAGAACAAGCAAAAAAGGGGGCGTGGTCTTGTTGCTCTCCCACGTGGAGAAGAGCTATGGCAAGCGGTTTTTGCATTAAATACACCTTCGCATACTAGTCATAAATCAGTTTTGACTAGTCATAATTCCAGTTCAAGATATCTCCTCTGCAATTTTGACTAGTTGTTATTGCAATTAAGATATCTACAATGTGATTGTGACTAGTCATAATATGGATTGAAGATATCTACAATGTTAATTTGACTAGTCATAATATACATTCAAGATATCTATAATGCTATTTTTACTAGTCATATTCTTCCATTGACTTCCATTGGAAAATATTTCCAGATATCTTCAAATGAGTTTTGACTAGTAGAAATTGCAATTAAAGATATCTATAATTGCTTTTATACTAGGCATAATTCTAATTAGAGATATCTCAAATTACAATTGTACTAGTCATAATTAAATTAGAGATATCTCTAACTGAATTATTACTAGTAAAAATTATAATTAGAGATATCTCTGGTTTTTGACTAGTCATAATCACATTTAAGATATCTGTAATTCATCAATTTTAAAGATATCTAAAATACATATGTAGATATCTGCAAATAATGTATTACTAGTCAAATTATAATTGAAGATATCTTGAATTGGATTTTTGTCTAGGCAAAACTTAATACAAGATATCTTGAATTGGAATTCTTCCTAGTCAAAACTCATTTAAAGATATCTGTAATTTAATTATAGATATCTTTGTCTGATTTTTGACTAGACAGATCTTTCTTTGGAGATATCTGCAATTAGCTTTGTGACTAGGAAGAATATAAATGTAGATATCTGGAATTAACATTCTGACTAGTCAAAACTCATTTATAGATATCTTAAACATGCATGCAAATATGCCTTAGCTAAGCCACACCTTAAACATTTTATTAACCAATCCTACCGCGGAAACCGTTGTCATCTGCTATTTTGTTTAAGAATTGTATAATAAAAGTCCTGCGTCTTTGGTCATTTTAAGCTCCTTTATAGAGAAGCAAATCAAACGTATGAAAATAAAAATGTACCTGCTGGGACATGTGTAAAAGTGACATATAATATGCTGAGAAAATCAAGAAGTTTGTTGTCTTATTCTAGGCTATATATTAAAGTAATAAATAATGTTGAGATGTGCATGCTGTGGATTAAATTGTGTTAGTTTTTATTCCCAAACGAACACATTTAAAGCTAAGCATTTGGCCTTATTTCTGGTGCAACATTACATATGTTATAATTTTAAAATAACTTTTCAACACACTGGCGCTCATCACTCAACACAGCAGAATATCACATCGCAGATCTTTTGCTATAATACCAAGCGGCAACCTCCCGCGATCTCTCTTGAAGCCAATACGGAAGTAATGTAAACTGCAATTCCTCAACTGGCCACTAGGGACAGGCTCCAGAAGGGAGCAGAATATCATTGAGCCCCATGTTTAAATTCTCAACTTTAAAGCAGAAAAAAACATGTTTACAGCCTGGTACAAATTGTGGTTTTGGCTTATAAGGCTAATTTTGATCTTCATGACAACTCTGAGGGGGGTGAATTTTTTTATAACTCATTCGTTTACGTTATATAAAGTCTTAAGGTTCTGCATAATTAAGGGCGTTGTTACAAGTGGATAGCCATTTATCCGCCGTCTATAGTCATTGCGTCACCTCAGCTTCACGCACATCCCGCCTTTTTGCCCATTTTCTGTTATCCGGGAGTGACACGCGATGACTCGCTCACAAGATGGCAACGCCCAGCTCGGCCATACTTTTAGCTTCAGAACGGCTTATCGGAATCCTATGGGTGACGTCACGGACACTACGTCCATATTTTTTTACAGTCTATGTATAATACAATACACCACTCCCACCTTGTGGATGATTACCTCTATGACATGAGTAAACACAACGCAATGTACTAATCAATGTAATCAGTAGCTACATCATGTCAATGTTATTTAAAAATGTATTAACCTGTAATCTTTTTTTAATCTTCTCAATTTTTTTTGACTGGGTCTGCTGGAGACATTTAATCATATGCATCCAAATGTTGTCACTCGTCGATTATTTGTGGAAAATTTCCTCACGTCACAACCCTACACAACAGCAGATTTGACTATAGAAGCAGGTACAATTCAGATATCTTAAAATAGAATTGTGACTAGTCGAAACTGAATTAGAGATATCTCTAATTACTTTTGCGTATGTGTGACGCGTCTATTGAAGATATCTCTGAGGTCATTACAGATATCCTAAATAGAGTTTTGACTAGTCATAATGTATTTCTCGAATCAGATTTCTTCCTAGTGCAATTATAATTGCAGATATCTCTAATTGTCATTCTGACTAGTCGAATTATAATTATCACTAGTCAAAAAACAATTGTTACTATCTTTAAATATATTTATAGATAGTCAGACAAAGGTTTAAATGCTAAAATGGCTTGTGATAGTATAGTGCGCATTCAGCGCTTGCATCTCCCCGTTATGGTAAGAGGTGGGACCTTTACGGGCAAAGTGCGCTAAGCTGCTGTCCAATCACAACACGGGAAGCGCTGGCCCAATCATAACTTGTTACGTATTACTGAAGGAGGGACTTCATAGAACAAGGAAATCATCAGGCCGTTTTTAGGACAGAGGAAACAGTGCAGATAAGTAAATTGTGTGAAAAATACTGTTTTTTTTTTACACGCGAAACATGAACTCATGTTATATTGCACACTGTAAACATAATCAAAGCTTAGAACGGGACAAAACACGCATAGAACGGGACCTTTAATATCATGAGGGTGAGTAAAAATGTTTGTAGTGAACTATCCCTTTCAATGAACAGTCCTTTAAAGAGATACTTCAAAAAAATGAAAATTCTCTCATAATTTACTCATGCCAGCAGTGTAAATAACTATCTTTCATCAGATAAATATAAAAAAAGGATTTTTAGTAAAATAATCCATCTCTGTGAGTCCCATTAAATGCTGCTGTTTGGTTGCTGATTGAAAAGCCACACACACCGATCAAGTCAGTAATCTATATGACTCCAGCTGTTTCAGAAAAATACTAATAATTTGAACTTTTTTAGTTAAAAAAACGAGCAATCGTGAGGGGGACATCGTAATGAGTGATGTAGCTATGTGTGTTATAAAGTTTGCACAAGCGGTAGTGGTCCTCTGTGTTTCCACGTTACTTTTTGCAGACGCACTTATGTTGCATCACAATGTTCCCCTCTTTTTTTGTCATTTCCCATATGACAGTAGCAATGATTTTTATACATACATACATGCATATATATATATATATATATATATATATATATATATATATATATATATATATATATATATATATATATATATATATATATATATATATATATATATATATATATATACACGCATTTACATGTGATCGGGTTGATATATATTATAGATATATTATAGATATATATTATGAGATATATTCTTCTGCTCATCAAGCCTGCATTTATTTGATCAAAAATACAGAAAAAATAATAATATTGTGATATATTACAATTTAAAATAATTGTTTTTCAATGTATTATACTTTAAAATGATCATTTATTTCTGTGATGCAAAGCTGAATTTTCAGTATCATTCCTCCAGTCTTCAGTGTCATATGATTCTTCAGAAATCATTCTAATATGATGATTCATTTTCAAAGTTGGAAACAGTTCTGCTGCTTAATATTTTTTCAATGCCTGTGATACTTTTTTTAAAAATACTTTGATGAATAAAAAGCAAATGTTTTAAAAAATAGAAATCTTTTGTAACAACAATATACACTACTGGTCAGTAATTTGGGGTCAGTCTTTCTTTTGTTTTTGTTTTTTAAATAAATTAATAATTTTATTCAGCAAGGGTGTGTTAAATAAAAACTGATAGTAAAGGAGATTTATATTATTATTATTTTGAATAAATGCAGTTCTTTTGAACCTTTTATTCATTATTAGGCAGCAGAACTGTGAATGATTTCTGAAGGATCGTGTGATAGACTGGATGTCACATGTGACACTGAAGACTGGAGTAATGATCCTGAAACTTCAGCTTTGCATCACAGAAATAAATTATAATTTAAAGTATAATAAATTGAAAACCAAATATTTTAAATTGTAATAATATATCACAATATAAAAAAATAAAAAATCTGTATTTTTGATCAAATATATGTAGGCTTGATGAGCAGAAGAAACTTTACAAAAGCGTTACAAATGTGTCCAAACTTTTGGCCTGTACTGTATATATAATTTATTTTTTTCTAATATTTACTGCATTTCGCTTCAGAAGACATTGATTTGCATGTGTTTTATTTATTGCTCTAAAACAGGATAAACTGAAGAAGTTTCCATCATATGTGGCCAAAAGAGTAACTCCGGTGTGATTATTCAATTTCTCAAAGGCAGAAATAATAATATACATCGGTGAAATAAATTCCAAAGAGGTTTGGAGCAAGGACAAACAACCTTGTTTAATACTTCAATTTGTCTGGTAGGTCCCAATTAAATTGAACTCAGCTATGAAAGAATTTGATGAGTGATAGGAGGGCAGCCAGACTTTTGCAGGATCATAAAAAGAGCTTCTTTGTCGACTCCATTGAGTCAAAATATCTACAGATATAAAATTCTGAAAATGTTGGGATGTTTTTAATTTTTATTTTAAATAAAATGAAAACTAAACAACGTTCAAATCACATGAGCAATTATTTTATTAGCAATCGAACATAGATAATATATAATGTTTAATTAAGAAATTGGTATTCACTAAATTAGCTCATTTCAAACTTGGTGTCTGTTACATGTCTCAAAACAGTTGGCACAGGGGCAACAAATGGCTGAAAAAGCAAGACATTTTGAAAAGATTTTGCTGGGAGAACATATAGCAGCTAATTAAGTTAATTGATATCAGGTCTGTAGCATGATTAGCTATGAAAGGGATGTCATCTCATCATCTACAGCGCATGACATTGTCAAAAGATTCAGAGAAACAGGATAAATTTGTGCGTAAGGGATAATGTCGAAGACCTTCATTGGAAGCCTGTGGTCTTCGGTCCCTCAGATGACAGTCAATCATCGGCATGATTGTGTCAATGACATTAGCTACTAAATGGGCCCAGGAATATTTCCTGTAAACACAATCCGCCATGCCATCTGCAGATGCCAACTAAAGCTCTATCATTCAAAAAGGAAACATTTGTGAACATGGTCCGGAAGCACTGTTGTGTCCTGTGGGCCAATGCTCATGCTGGATTGTTTCAAAGTGCAAAAGTATTCTATGGTCAGAAGAGTCAAAATTTGACATTCTTGTAGGAAATCACAGATGGTGTGTCCTCCGGGCTAAAGAGAATGGAGACCTTCAACAGTGTTCAGTTTCTGCCTTTCTGCAGAAAAAAAGCCTCCATACTGATGGTATAGAATGCATAAGTTTTGGAAGGCCCTATGAATGCTGAAATGTATATAAAGATTTTAGAGAAACATATGCTCCTCTCCAGACAACGTCTATTTCAGGGAAGGTCTTGTGTAATTCAGAAGGACAATACAAACAAACCACATACTGCAACAATTACAACAACATCACTTCGTCATAGAAGAGAGTTGCTGAATTGGCCTGCCTGCAGCCCAGATCTTTCAACTATAGAGAACATTTGGCGCAAAATTAAACGAAAAATGTCTAAGACAACCACCAACTCTTCAGCACCTGAAAACCTATATCAGGCAAGGATGGGACAAAATTCCAACACCAAAAGTCCAGAAAATCAAAATAACGATGCCCCGATGTCTTCAAACTGTTTTGAAAATATGAGGAGATGCTACACCATGGTAGACATGCCCCCGTCCCAACGATTTTGAAAACTGTAGCAGGCATTAAGTTTGAAATGAGCTCATTTAGTACATCAGTGCAACATTTCTCTATTTAAATATTTGCTATCTATGTTCTATTTTGCTTAAAATATTGGCTCATGTTATTTGAAAGTCTTTTTGTTATTTTATTCAAATTTAAAAAACATTCCAAAAATTTCGTAATTCAGGTTGTACAACGGCAAGATAGAGCAGCTGATTCTATTCTCTTGATTTCTCTTGTAATTTTCTCACAGGAAATATCCTGTCAGTTGGGCACAAAATCCACTTTGGGACTTTCCCTGTAACACTCAGCAGCACTGTAATTATCACATTTGGCATGATATGAGCCAAAATATTGTCGAGTACATTGAAAGTATGTAGAGCAGCTTAATAGATGTAATTTTTTTATGGCTTCCCAAGTCAATGTCAGGTTTTGCAACTTTTCTGCAAACTAGATTGTGATCAGTATAACAGTGCTTGGTTCATGACTTTTTTTTTCTGTAATTCTGCTTGACAATGACAAAGTCAAGCTGGTGACATGCTTTAGATCTTGGGTGACACCAGGCCATCTTTCTGTGTGGTCTTGCTGAAGTAGCTGAAGTAGCTGTTGACCATTCTCCTTCATTCAACCCACACAAAACTTTCTAATGCAGTCACCATCAGCACAGGTTAGCCACCAGATGCCATTCCGGAGCCCAATCTTACCAATGAGCCTTTATTTATGGGAAATGCCTGTTGGCTTTATTTTTCTATTACTCAGTACTTAAATGCATAGCTATACTGTAAAAAGGACACTCAAGAGGTTACATTTTTTGTGAACTATCCCATTAAATATTAATCAGTGGCTTATGTAGAGATGTATTAAATGTAATTCAAGCTAAAAACATGTGTATTATGCTTAGGTCATGTTGTATTTTTTCAGCTGGGAGTAGGATCCAGCTGGTCTAAAAATGTTATAAAAACAAAACATTTCCATAAATAAGCTGACCTATTTGCCAGCTTTGCTCTGTCCACTTGAGTAGCGCATTTTTCCATCTTGTAATGACACTGTTTTCATTAAATATATCAATAATATGTTCTGACACTCACACAAAAAAACATTCAGCATTGTAAAGCTGTCAGGTTTTTGAGTAGGCATGTGCAGAAACATGTGGTCATTAAAAAAATATCACTTTCCAAGTTGGTACAAAGAGCTTTGGACTCCTTAAAGGTGCCCTAGAATTAAAAATTTAATTAACCTTGCCATGGTGAAATAATAATAGTTCAGTACATGGACATAACATACTGTGAGTCTCAAACACCATTGCCTCCTACTTCTTATGTAAATCTCGTGAATCCATAACACAATGGGAAAAAAAAAGTGCTTCTCAACATAAACCCAACATTGACGCAAGTATTGGGGATCATTTATATGCACGCCCCCAACATTTGCATCTTTCCAAACATGTGCATTGTCAGGCAGAAATGGGAGCAAATCATCAAAGTCCCTGCTCGCATGGACACACTTCATGTTCCAGGCTGTGCAGGAGACTTTTCTACCCTTCCCACTGATAAAAAATGTCAACAGTCATGGTTGATGTTTATAATCCGATACCACAACAATTTAATTCAAGATTGTTCGTTTGTTCGGCCCATTTCAAGCAAGCTTTGCTCAGGGTCTTAAACTGAAGAAAGTGGCAATTACAACTGTATTCCTGCAAGCAGTAAGTAGCGATTTATCCACTTATTGACTGTTTAAACAATTTCTGATTAAATTGAAAATTTCTTAGAGAGACAGCATTGTCTAGATTACGCAAGATGCTAGTACAGTAGCAATAGGAAACTCCAAGCACCATACAAAACTAAATAGTGTGTCTAATGACAAAGGTTATTATATTATCTTTTAATACAAAATACAACCGTAGATACATATGTTGCTTACAGATCCTTCTAGCAAACGTCACCTTTTCCACCATATAAGTTAAAACGATAGTCATATGACAAGGCTATTCAGTTTGTTAAAATAAATACACGTTATATTTATATTTTTGAGAACTGAAGTATGATGTTTTTGCATGCTTGTATTTCAGAGTACATCACAGTCACTGCTAGCCTACTGTAGCCTACTGTAGCCTACCTATGAAACAGGCCTTGTTCCAAAACCAGGCATCACATTCCAGACCTCCGAGGGCTCATCCTCCTCCACCATTAGCAAACCATAAAAATTAATAATTTGCATTTGGAGGGAAACAACATCTTTTATTACCACCAATTTGCTTTATCTCAAACCAATGCAAGGACAGTGATCATGTGACTTATTTTTCCCCTTTGGTCCACGGATTATCATCTAGTAGAACTCCGGGAAGGACGGACACCCCCCCTGAAACCTCAGACATAAATTCAGGGTCTTGTCACCACAGAGACCTGCTAAAAGCTTTTCTGAGACCCAAACTCACTCTAGACATTACAGACATCCCTCCTTTCCAGTGGCGGCTACTGGTCTGTCAGAGAGGGGAATCTCATTTTCGGCCTGCCCTACATCATAAAATTGTCTATTTATTTAAAAGTAAATTCTGCCCTACATTCCTTTTCAAAAAAATGGTCTGTGACCCTGTCGTACCAACTAGGAACTCTTTTGAAGTGACTTGACCAGTGTCCTCTCAATGGCCAGCAGAGCTTTAAAATATTAAACTCTGTAAAACTGAAACAAGGAATGTGGTGTATAATTGTGTGAAATGTATGATGAAAATCAAGCAATTTCGCCAAGCAAATATCATAGAAATAGGTTGCAGCAGTTTTTATTTCGACTGAACTTGAGAAATCCGCGATGGGACTGAGCGCGAATAGCTTCAGTGGTTCCTTATAGTACAGAATCGCTGTCAGTCAAAAGGAGATGCAGTTTTTCGACAGACCCTCCAATCATCACGCAGAAGCTTGGAGTCCAGGCCAGCCCACTCCCCATTCACCCCCAGAGACGCTGAGCGTCCGTGGGCGGGACATAATTGCAGCGTTTATCCAATGACCGTCTAGTTTCGAAGTGCTGAAAAAAAAACGTTCAAAGCAGCCCCATTGAAGTCAATGGACGCTGGGCTTCAATAGGGAAATGCACTATGACGCTGCGGGAATGTATGAGAAGGAAATCGAGTCAGCCGACCTGCTATATGTAACTGATTCTGAACGAACTCGTCTTTGAGATGAACGTTTTCTAACGCATTTTCAGTCAATAAAATGTTAATACAATAGTACATATTTTGACCATTAATTTTGTGACATTATAAGGGAAGCCGAGCTTCCCTTGCAGTCTTAAAGAAATCGCCACTGCTCCTTTCCCTCCTTTCTCTAACAGCACATTCCAGAGACCCTTTTGTGAAACTCACACAAAGATCTCATACCAATCAGACACAAAGGACAACCCTGAGATTCAATAACATGAAGTAATTCCCAATCGAAATTCATCATACACTGTGTGTATTATGTATGTGTACATAATGTGCCTATGTGTTTTATACTACTGTGTTGTCTACCTATTCGGGCATGTTTGTCTTCGTCCTGGTCGTAACAAGGAACGACCATATTAGGCCACAAATGTAAACCAAAATATGATGTGTATTCTCCTATAACCTGTGTTGTTTGGCTAAATGACCAACGTTTACCACATATGAATATTTAGTATCTCCAACCCCAGCCATGAGAAATATATGCTATTTGATATGGGTGTAACGGATAAAAGATTTCCATCCTCATGATGCAAGGTAAATATGTGTAAAATGTACTAGAGTTATGCTATGGAAGTTATATCCTTAAAACACTTAAACGAACTCATGAAGAATATCAACACGTGTTTGAGATGACGTCACACTAATGATATGTGCGGGAGACAGGGGCGGGAGAAACGCCCACAACAATGTCCGAATGGCCCCATAACTCCCATGTTTAAAACCAAGGATCAATCATGAATGCTTTGCTTCTCGTCTTCAACTTGTTGTTCAACAAGTTCACTGCGTGACTTGCAGCAACCCAGGATGCTCTAAACCGTGCTGGTCTTGTCACCTATCTGACATGGGCCGCCGCACTCAGAGCTACCAAGAGCTCTTCCAGAAACTTCATTCCAATCCGTAGTAAACCTCGCTGGCGAAACTTCCTCCCGGAAACGCACCCAGCCGTTGCTCCCTGGGACGCAGAGAAAGCCTGTCGCATAGCAATGCTGACGCTCGTTCCAGTGACCAGGAAACGGCACGTGTGGCTTCATCAGGTAAAGTCACTCATCCACTGAACGAACTCAAATTCCTTCCCTCGCAAACAACATCATCGGCCGGTCAACCAATCAACACCGCAGCAACCTTATCTAGAGGAAGAACGCACCCCAGGAACAAGCAAACGCAAGTACAATACTTAATTGTTGTTGAGCTGGTGAAACTCTGTCTAGCAGACAAGCTACAATTAAGTTGCTAGAATGTTGATTCTCGCAGGTGACGGCTGGGAAAGTGTATAACATACCACATCTCTTTTTCTGTATGAATGTATATTCTTGTGTGTGTCAGTAGTTTAGTGTTGTGTGTATTAGAATAGATAAATAAACCTTGTTTTCAGTTTTCATCTATACAGGTCTCTTGTGCTTCGTGTTCGTAAGTTACTGCCTCAAACTGTATGACCCTTGTTACCTAAGCTCACAAACAGTGAACATAAAAATTAATGATATCATTGCCGTTGGCCACGGGTAGTATCATGAGTCGACATTGATAAAATACTGTAATTTCAACATATCGGCGGACGAATAGTTGACAGAGCGGTAAATGTTAATTTTGAATTATTGTTTATGTAAGGTCGGTTCCTTTCACTGTAATTCAATACTCCTTTTGAGTTATTTGATCCGAATCAATTCCTACACTACACTGTGACTAACGTTATATAAACATGCAATATCATTGACGAAAAAAGATAAGCCTAAAATGCCTAAAATGCGGTTGCCAGATTTCAGTAATTTAAATCCCCCAATCAGAGCTTTTTTTGTGAAAAGAACACGTATACTATCCAGTGTTTTACCTAAATGTACAACCTGGCAACCATATGCACGCAAGCTCTCTCTCTCTCTCTCTCTCTCTCTCTCTCTCTCTCTCTCTCTCTCTCTCTCTCCCTCTCTCTCTCACACGCGCGCCACCAATAAACAAGTTATTGCATTTTTAGCAATCTCCATTTGAGATGTTCTGCTTAAAGTTTCATTCAGTCGGTCTGTGTTCTGTCAGGACTCACGATCCGCTTCGCTGAACAACTGAACTGCTGTGTGCTGTGAGCTGCTGAAATAAGACAGTCAGGACAGAGCTCAACATTAATATTCATGACTCTTCCAAATGAGGCCAAAACAGAGCATTACATCCTAGGGACAATTTATAGGGTTGTAAATGGACCTCTATCTGGTAAGGATGGGCAACAGTGGTCGAGTAGCCCACTCAAGTACTCAAACGTGACAGCGACGATCGATCATGAAAACGATGATCGCCCTGACTTTAAAAAATATATTTGTATATTTCTCTAATTGGTTATTGAGCCATTTTGGACGGTAACTGAGGTCTGATTGGTTAGCATTAGACAGCACGCCTTCCACACCGCGAAATAAAGTGAAACTGAAGCGCGCAGTGATGCCTGAAACACTGTGAAAGATCATGAAATACAGTGCAAGATGTGCGCCGCCAATCTGACACATACACAGCATTACAACGAGAACACGAACGTGTATAATGTTGTATTCTCCGTGCTTTAGTTTCCTGTGTATCAGCGCACTGTTAAAGGAAATCCACAATGAGAGTCAGAGCGCAGTCAAGTGCATGTGCGCGTCCTTTTCCACAGATGCAAGTTGTAAGATTACTTGTTTAATACTTGATTATATGTTGTCTATATCTGATTTATCTCATGTAGGAGTGCGTTTGGTTGAGTTTAATAACTAGCTAGCAAAGCGCTGTCGTTATTTCGGCTGGTGTTCATTCTTTTCAGCTTCAGCTCAAATGCGAACAGCCCGACATTATCGACTGGGTTATTTGAGACAGTCATACTATTTTTTAGATAGGCTATTTCTTTTTCAAAATCATTGTTGATGATAATAATGCAGCAGTGTTACTCATTTTTTAACAGTAGATCTGTTTTAAAGTTGTTTCTCATGGATTCGAAAAAACGTGCAGTGATGCTGCTCACTTTGATCGTGAAAAATTAAATAATGAGCAGCACCAATCTGTCATGTAGGCTACATAGAATATGAATAATAAGAATAATAAGAACACGATTATAGTGTTGTAAATGATCTGTGGTTTCGTTGCCCATGTATTAGCGTTGTTCAAGTTCAAGTTCAAAGTTTATTGCCATTTGCACAGGTACGTTTCAGTACAGGTACATTGGAATTCGTATGCGTCTCCAAGTCAAGTTCTAAATATAAAATGTATATACATGCATACACCCACCCACAACCCACATATATACATATACGAACCAACATATATATATATATATATATATATATATATATATATATATATATATATATATATATATAAATATATATATACATATGTACAGATACATATACCTACACACATACACACATGCATAATGAGACAGTTTTAAAAGGAATAAGAAAAAAGATACAGAACCGGTGTAGAATAGATAGATAACCTTCCTACTTTAGAAAAATAGACATTATAATAAATAATAATAATATTGTGCATACAAAATTAAAACTCTAAATAAAATAAATTACTATTGCACTGATCATTACAGTAATTAAAAACAAGGAGTAGGATACATTTTTCCCTCCTTATTGTCTTGTGCCACTAGCCTGACAGTGGCTGGGCCTTGAAAAAAACGGGCCTTGAGGGTGCTAATACTCACAGGCCTACGATGTCTCAGATTATAGCCTGTGTCCACCCATTTAAACAAGGCATAAGCTGGGTGGTGTTTGTCCTTAGGGGGGGGGGGGGGGGGGGGAAACACTCAGTTTCAGTCAATCTCATGTCAATCTTGAGTCCCTATAGAGTAGTATTGCATTCTTCATATCTCCGAAAAGTCTTTAGTTTTATTATATTTATAAAAGAAATATGGGCTGTACCGAGTCTTTCTGAAAAAAAAATGTGCGCCTGGAGGCGTATCGTGTGTGCGGAGCAGAGGTGGACAAAGTACACAACTCTATTACTTGAGTAAAAGTAAAAGTACTACTGGTCAAATATTACTCCGTTACAAGTAAAAGCTGTAAAAATAGATTTTTACTCAAGTAAAAGTACAGAAGTATTTGTTTTCAAAAGAACTTAAGTATCAAAGTAAATTTCCTTTTTTATGCCAATGCATTATTTTATTATTGTTGTATAAACACTGTCATCATGGTTTAAGTCATTCAGTGATGCTCCATCTGACGTACTAGCATACAAATAACTTAAACTAATTTAAATACTTGTATAAAAATTACAAAGCACTTTACAAAGCTGCTGTCACTAAGGCCGAATGCACGGATCCAATACACTAATACACATATGATATTCTCCCAACTTTACTCTTCTCTTTCTCACAGACATTTATATTTTTAATATTTTATAAGACATGCACCAAGTGTATGCCAACTAAACTAATCTTGATTTTTTTTAAACTGAAAAATAATTTCAAAGTATGGCTATGGGTGCACACACTTGTGCCTAAGAACCATCTTCTTCCATTTTGCTATGAACTGAACCCTATAAGAGTGATTCCTGATAGACTGTCTGAAACAACAACAACACCAAAAACCTTTTAAAGATGGAAAAATCATCCTCGGACTTTCAGAGCTGCTACAGAAAACGACTTTCAACCTAGATAGAAATGTAGAGAAGTAAAAAGTATGATATTTGTCTTTCAAATGTAGTGAAGTAAAAGTCATAAGTTTCCAGAAAAAATAATACTCCAGTAAAGTACAGATACTCAAAAAGTGTACATAAGTACAGTACTCAAGTAAATGTACTTAGTTACTGTCCACCTCTGGCGCGGAGCTAAAGAATGACGAGCACACACAAAGAGGTGACGTCCTCAAGCGTGGAGAAGAAAACGCTACCCTAAATAAACCATGGCTCAACTAATACATATATGATCCAGAATCAGATCCAAAGGCTGAAATAAATTGAACAGGAGAGGCAACAACAGCAGGACGTCCGTTTTGTGGTATGTACTGTATTTAGTGACCTGTCAACATTTGTGTGTGTTTACTCGCAGTTTATGGGGTCATGATTCGGTTTATGGACTATTGTATGCGACTAAACCTTAGCAGTAGCAAGCAAAACAGGTTTGCACGTCAGACTAGTGTAACGTTATACATAGAACAACAATGGAGTAACCGTTAGCTTATTTGAATGAAGAAGCACGCTTTGTGAGAACGCTAGGTTTATGTATGTGTGGTTTTATAAAAAACAAACTGACACCTATATTGGTCAGCTAAACAAATGTATTTAAACACACACCATAGATCGCATGCTCCATTGATAAATTAACTAACGTTATACACGATCGTGTTGTTTACTGATGTTTACTTACGCGACGATAGCCAACAATAGGGCTGGGCGATATTAACAGATCAAAGTTGTCGGTTAAAAAAAATAAATAAGATCTCTAAATTAGGCTATTATACAGTGGACTAAACGCTACTACAATTGGCCATCTCATTCCAAAATCTTTTTGTGTGAAGTGAACATATCCCTCGCACTCAATTTTTAATAACTCGCCTGTTTGTACTTAATAAACCAATAAAAACATTTGGTGCGAGGTCACAGCGTTTGGGATTGCGCGCTCACAAGGTTTATATTTGGAAATATATTTCCAAATGTAAGCCCATCTTAAGCGAAATGCACGCTTCATACTGTCGTCTGCCCTGACTCTAACCTCGAGTGTTTTAGCCTGTTTAAACAAGCTAAAACACTCGAGGTTTTGGAAATATACATTTGTAAATATATTACATCTACATTTCAGTGGTAACACATAAGGTGTTGATCGTCTTTCTTTATTATTGTTAGCACTAACGTACCTCGAACTAAAGCGGCGTCTCTTCGGAGCTGTCATTTTCTTAAATGAGCCGCAGCAATGTTTCAAATGAGCTTCTAATGCTAGACAAACACCTTTATTTTCAACGCGATCACCTTGTACCCAAACCATTTCGAAACTAAGGAGCCATTGTCCTCAGATTACAAACAAGCTCCTCGGCGGTACGTTTGTGGGACTCGTGTTTCGCACTGTGGGGGATTTTAAAAAAGTGACGTGAGTGGAAGGGAGGCGGCAGCGCTAGGACAGTGTGTGTGTGCGTGTGTGTGAGAGAGAGAGCGGGAGTGCGGCTGTTATTTCAAATAGCGCAGCATATTTTAAACTAATCGGTTAACCGGTTTCAACCGGCTAATGAGGCTCGGCGGTCGGTCAAGAAAATGTTTAGTTTTCACCATCCCTACACCTGCCATTAAAATATTTCAATATATGGCTATAAGGTGTGCCATGTGTAAAAGCCCGTTGCAGCATCTGTGTCTGAAGTTTGTTTTGAGCGCTTATGCCACCACTCTGGCATAATTACTCTGAGAATCATATCATGGTCTGAACCGCGTCTACTACCGTCTTCCTCCATGTTTGCTTATGTATTGCAGCGTGCATGGGCATGCCGTGGCGTGAGGTGCATCTTGACGTAAAATTCTGCCGTAAACGCCTTATCGTGGCGTAAGCGATAGAGCCTTATATAAAACGATAGACATTTTCTATCGTCCAGACGATATATTTCGTCATATCGCCCAGCCCTAGAAAACAACATAGATTTTTTAAGCAGCAAATTTACGTGGATAAGTGGAGCGCGGCGCGACAGACGTGTTGCACGGACGAGTGGATCTGCTGCACCTGAGAGCAGTGTTTATGGGCGGCGTGCCTCTAGTCACGCGCACGCGCACCCTTCCGGGAGAAGAGCCCGTATGGCCCATACAAGGATATTCCGCTCTATCGATGTCAAGCGGACCCATACTCGAAAAAAACTATACAAAACTTGTGAGAAACCGGAAGGAGTATTTTTGACACAGAAATACTCCTTCAAACGTCCAACTTAGTTTTTGAAACTTTGTCTATGTTTAGGATGGGAATCCAAGTCTGTTAAAGAGTCTGTTAAAATCATACATTGTTAAAATCATACCAAGTCTGTTAAAATCAAACATTGTGATTTCTGGATTATTTTAAGGGGGGGGGGGGGGGGGGGATCACAATGTATGATTTTTTGTGCTATTTATTTGTATGATACAGCTGCAAATAAGTATGTGAACACCTGAGAAAATCAATGTTAATATTTGGTACAGTAGCCTTTGTTTGCAATTGCAGAGGTCAAACGTTTCCTATACTTTTTCACCAGGTTTGCACACACTGCAGGGGGGATTTTGGCCCACTCCTCCACACAGATCTTCTCTAGATCAGTCAGGTTTCTGGCCTGTCACTGAGAACCACTGAGTTTAAGCTCCCTCCAAAGATTCTCTATTGGGCTATTCTCTATTTGCTGGCTAGGCCACACCAGAACTCCTTGGTTATCCTGGCTGTGTGCTTCAGGTCATTCTTATGTTGGAATACCCAGTCTCAACCCATCTGCAATGCTCTGACTAAGGGAAGGAGGTTGGCCCCAAAATCTCGCAATACATGGCCCCGCTCATCCTCTCCTTAATACAATTATGACCAAAAAGTTATTTTTTGGTCTCATCTGACCACATGACTTTCTCCCATGACTCCTCTGGATCATCCAAATAGTCATTGGCAAACTTAAGACGGGCCTGGACATGTGCTGGTTTAAGCAGGGGAACCTTTCGTGCCATGCATGATTTCAAACCATGACGTCTTAGTGTATTACCAACAGTAACCTTTGAAACAGTGGTCCCAGCTCTTTTCAGGTCATTGACCAGCTCCTCTCATGTAGTTCTGGGCTGATTTGTCACCTTTCTTAGGATCATTGAGACCCCACAAGGAGGGATCTTGAATGCAATCCCAGTCCGAGCGAGATTGACAGTCATGTTTAGCTTCTTCCATTTTCTAATAATTGCTCCAACAATGGACCTTTTTTCACCAAACTGCTTGGTAATTTCCCCATAGCCCTTTCCAGCCTTGTGGAGCTGTACAATTTTGTCTCTAGTGTCTTTGGACAGCTCTTTGGTCTTGGCCATGTTAGTAGTTGGATTCTTATTGATTGTATGGGGTGTCTTTCAGGTGTCTTTATGCAGCTAACGACCTTAACCACTTGCCTGTCACCCCCCGATTTGGCAAATGGAGCATTTAGACATACTCATAGTAAAAAGACAGGAGCATTTGGACATACTCATAGTAAAAAGACAGCTGCTCATACGTTATTCTGAATATACACATAACCAATATATATTTAGAAAGCCAACAGTTGAGAGTTTACAGCTAATTACTCAGAATTACTCAGCCAGTTCTTAATATAGAGATATATAGGCTAAAACATAAAAATAAAAAATGTAAATATTTAAACATTTTTCCTTTATGCATAAAAATATTATGTGAATGTAGTATAATGACTTATATCTACAATTATTTGTGTGGCACAATTGTGATCATGGTTTATTTACAATCTGAGGCTGTTATGTCCAAAACTATGAATTGTATTACTTTTTCTAAGACCATTTTCTAGAACATTTTCTAAGACCATGTCTGGATTTTTTTTATAAATGCTTTTATCAAATAAGTTTGTTGGCCTGAAGACACGTCTGCATTCTTTTGTCTAATGTCTGGCAAAGGAGAACAGCCCAATCACAGCTTGAGTTAGAATTAAGCTACATAACACAATTTAAAATATTAAAATTAGACTTCATTCTTTATGTCACTCAAGACCACCATCGAGTGTTTGTATTAGTTTCCTGTCACAATATATTTGGGATTTCATTCATATGATGATGTTAAAACAAGTTATATTTATCATTTTATATGGAGCTAATCGCTACACCTGTTAGCAGTCATAATGTAAACATCAGGGGCGTAGCCATCTTTTCAGGAGTGAGGGGGCCAGAAATGCCGTAATACCAATTTTTTTTTCCCGACCGATATAATTTATCACATCTCTTGCTTTTAATTTGGTAAGACATCAAATACACTGCTGAACAATAACCTCTAATATCTATAATATTTTTCTCCTATATTTTATGCCAATTTTATGATTGGTTTATTACAAACACTTGTACATTAAAGTGTACTTTGCATAAAATCTCCATAGATTTTATGCAAAGTAAAAAAATAAAATAATATTCTGATGTAAACCAGCTGTTCTCTATATGTGAATATATAGTAAAGTGTGATTTATTTCTGTGATTAAAGCTGAATTTATCATCATTACTCCAGTCTTCAGTGTCACATGATCCTTCACTAATCATTCTCATATGAGGATTTGATGATCAACACACATTTATGATTATTATCAGTTGTGCTGCTCATGGGGCTGCTTAATATTTGTGGAAACCATCTAAACATTTGTGGTACAATTAAAAAAAGAGAGAAATTAATACTTTTATTGATCAGCTATGCATTCAATTGATCACAAATGATATTTTTAATATTATAAAAGATAATAATTTATTTAATAAATGCAAATAAAAGCTGTCAATTGAACTTTCTATTCATCAAAGAATCCTGAAAAATAAAATGTATCGTGGTTTCTTCAACATTTTTAAGCAGCACAACTGTTTTCAACACAGATAATAATCATAAATGTTTCTTGATTATAAAATCATCATATGAGAATGATCAGTGAAGGATCATTGAAGACTGGAGTAATGATGATAAATTCAGCTTTGATCACAGGAATAAATTACTATATATTCACAAAAAAAAAAAAAGCTGTTTTAATTTGTAATAATATTTCACAATACTACTGTTGAACTATTTTTGATTAAATAAATGCAGCCATGGTGAGCAGAATACTAAACATTAAAAAAGCTGCATTATTCATATGATACTTTATTGTCAATAAATAGGCTACATTGAGATGGCTTGAAAAACACACATAAATAATATATTGTCACAATCGTCTGATTGTCGTCATCACTTTTCATCTCATAATGATTGTTTTCCTTCAGCTGTAGCTCCAGCGTGACAGGGTATTACTTCTACGAATCCGCTTTTGGACTTTCTATGAGAGCGCCCTCCTTATATTTAGATGCAAATGAAATGACAGGTCATGCATAGATTATTTTTTGTCTCTGAATTTAAATCTTGATGTATTCACATTGGTTTCACATAGAAATCTAGACGCACCCTAGCGGCAGCAAATTTAATCTGCCCGCGAGTGTCATCTAGCAACTCTCAATACCCTTCTGAGCTGTATTCGCCTAACTCTTGTCGGGACAATCACATTGTGTATAGAGTCGGTGGGCGGGGCCATAATGACGACGGCCGAGTTGCGTTTGTGTGCTTCTAGTAAACACAGAAACTGTCGAACGGCAGTCTTTCGAATCAGCTTTGACCGCGACTCTGGAGGACTTGGAGTTAAGCTTTTCTCTGAAAAAAGAACAAAGAACGGCACTGAAGTCATTCTTAAAAAGGGAAGCTGTGTTCAGAGTTTTGCTGACTGGTGAGTTTCCAGACCAAACATCTTGATGTGGGTCTGACGTGTCAGCCTATGAAATCACATGAAAAAAATCACACAACTTGCAAAATAGCAGGGTGTTAAAATACTTATTTTCCTCACTATATGAGCTCTTTGAGTGATGTTCAAAGAGCCTTTGGAATGTCCGGGTCTAGGAAGGAGCTGGAAAAAGTGGTGTCAGTCTAATGTCTGGGTTGATTTTGGGCCCTCGAAAAGCTTTTAGCGACTCTGTGTCCGATAATGTTTTAAATTTATGTTTGTTGGTTATAAATGAGTCCCTTCTTTATGAGGTTATACCTGCTGTTACGCTTGTAGAACAAAGAGGAAACACGTCACGTGACTCATCTTGTCCTTGTGCTGGTTGAGATAACGCAGGTAAAGGGGGAGAAATGTTGTCTCAGAAATGTTTGGGCATCCTTGATTAGTTTTACGACCGGTTCAGGGTTCGGAAAAGGGGTCTCTGGAATGCTTTGTTGTGTTGACTCGCTGCTGGAATATACATATTCTTACACCCGTGATCTCTGGTTTGTATTTTAATATTCTGATTGTTGTTGTTGTTGTTGTGTTTTTTTTTCCTCATGGGTTTTTGTTTTGTATTTGTTTATTTTTATAAATAAATCTTCCTTTATCTGCACTCGAGTCCTCACACGAGTTTTCCTTTGTTTCGAGACAGAGTTTTGCTAAGGATTCTTTAGCCTGGTGTCATCTCACCCTCTACCTATGCTGCTCGATCAGCCCTTTAATTCTAATAGTCATTCTGCGTATTTATCTGTTTAACCCATTTGCGTCGGATGCTGCGCGCCGAAACATTACATCTACCGACGGTTACTGCGTTGCACAACTCTGAACCTCCTGCCGGCTGCTGCGTGGCGCAGCATTTTGAAATCGTCATTCATTTCTTGGCGCGTGCAGCATAGAATGCACTGTCATTGGTTCAAATAAACATGAGGTGGGTCTTGTTGATTTTCTAAAGACCATGTGACCACCCAAATGTACTGTGGTTCGCTGAAAATCATGTCAATCAATCAGACATACACGTGCATTTGTTTTGGATTTTTCGGAGACGCGAGCTTGAAAATGGCAACGACAGAGGAGGATTTTGACAGCGAGGGGAGTGACATTGAGTTGGAAGATAGTGAGGAGTTTGAGAGGGAAGAGGTGGTAGAGGAGGATTATGATGAAAATATGCCGGATGATCCTTTGGATAGAGCACAGGAGTGGAATTTGTGGGACACAGAAGGAGAGGAGGAGGAGGAGGATGGCTTTTACGGATTCCAGGTAGACTGGAGAACTGAGGGTTACCAGCCGCGCAAGGCGAAAGAGTTCACCCGCAAACCGGGGGTGAAACAGCCGATCCCCGTGGATGCTAGCCCCCTGAATGTCTTTTCGCGTATTTTTACCGATGAGCTTTGGGACATGTTGGTGACGGAAACTAATCGGTACGCCGAACAGACGCGTGGTCAGACTCCCACCAACTCGAAGTGGAACACTGTCTCCAAAACGGAGATGAAGACATTTGTCGGTCTGTGTCTCGCCTTCGGTATTTTGAAGCTGCCAGCACGCAGGGATTTCTGGAGGCAGACAAAATGGTTGTACCAGACCAACGTCCCCAAGGCCATGGCAAGGGACCGCTTCGACATGATCTGGAGGTAATGATTTGTGTTTTGTTCTCTTTTTAGTTATTTACTATTAATAACTAGCATAATAAATAGTAATACAATAATGGCATAATGAATAAATAGCATGATAAATAATAATATAATTATGTGGTGATGGTTGTTAATGATAATAATAAATACAATAATATATGAATACAATACTGACATAATGAATAAATAGCATAATAAATAATAAAATTGTGATGATGGTTGATAATGATAATAAATACAATACTGTTAATATATAAATACAATACTGGCATAATGAATAAATAGCATAATAAAATTTTGATGATGGTTGCTAATGATATTAATAAATACAATAATGTTAAAATATAAATACAATACTGGCATAATGAATAAATAGTAATACAATAATGGCATAATGAATAAATAGCATTATAAATGATATAATTATGGTGATTATGGTTGATAATGATAATAACAAATACAATAATGTTAATATATAAATACAATACCAGCATAATGAATAAATGGCTAAATAAATCTGAATACAATAATGGCATAATGAATAAATAGTCATAATTATGGCATAATGAATAAATAACAATACAAATAAATATACACACAAATAACATAATACATATATAAATAAATACAATGATGGCAATAAATGTTATGTTATAAATTAATCTTATCGTATGCATTTTCAGATATCTCCATCTCCAAGATAACATGGACACTGCCGTGGACAAGTCAGACAAGCTCTGGAAGATCCGGCAGTGGATGGACCTCCTCCTGGATAGTTTCAAGGCGCTCTATGAGGTCAATGGCTTTGTGACCGTGGATGAGTCCATGGTGAAGTACAAGGGCCGCCTGGGCTTCCGGCAGTACCTCCCCATGAAGCCGGTGAAGTGGGGAATAAAGGTGTGGGTCATGGCGGAGAGCAAAACAGGCTACGTCACCAATTTTCAGGTGTACACGGGTGCCATTCAGGGTAAGACAGAGAAAGACCTGGCTCACCGGATAGTGTCAGACCTGGTGACCCCTTATTACGGGTCCAACCTGTCTGTATACATGGACAACTTTTACACCAGTGTGAAGTTGATGGTGGACCTCAAGGTCAGAGGGGTGCAAGCTTGTGGAACGGTGCGTGCCAACCGAAAGGACCTCCCCAAGAATAAGCAGCTCACAAAGAAGGCTGGGTTGAACAAGCACGAGTTCAATGTGGCCCAGCGGGATGAGTTGACCTTTTGTGTCTGGCAAGACACCAAGGCTGTGATGGTCCTCTCCAACTATCATGACCCGACAGCTCATGGGTTAGTGAGGAGGAAGGCCAATGGTCAACGCCAGACGGAGGTTCGGGTGCCAGCATGCCTTGCTGATTATCAGCAACATATGAAAGAAGTCGATCTTCTGGACCAGATGGTGGGCTACTACCAGATCCATCATCGGTCTACGAAGTGGTGGAGAAGGCTGTTCTTTTATTTTGTTACGGTGGCGTGCAACAATGCCTTTGTGGCTGCCAAGTCTGCAGGAGGAGCCAAGTGGAAGTACAGGAGGGGCGGCTACAAGGACTGGCTGGAGGATCTGACCCAGGAGCTGATCGTCCCCGTTACTGCAAGAAGTGCTCCTAATGTGCTCCCCACCAGCCCAACTGGAGCTTCTGCTGAGCATGACCTGGTCCAGATCAACAACAAGAGGAAGACCTGCAGGGAGTGTTCTCTGAAGCATTGCGGCACCGACGTGCGTCCTGGGTCAACTCTGATGGGGTGCAGGCAGTGTAACCTTCCTCTGCACCGCGAGTGCTTCATGTACCACGTCGTTCGCCACAAATGATTTGATCTGTGTGCGTGTGTTTGTCTGTCTTTCTGTCTGTGTGTGTGTATGTATGTGTGTGTGTGTGTGTGTGTGTGTGTGTGTGTGTGTGTGTGTGTGTGTGTGTGTGTGTGTGAGAGGATAATGCTGTTCAAAATTCAAAGAGGAGAGATCTGAGCCATGGAGCTCAGAGACTGAGACTGTTCCCAGTTCCACCTCAGGACTTTCCCCACCTCTCTCTCATAACAAGATGCCTTATTCAGTGTTGGCATGTTTAACATTTTATGTATTATATTTTATATATTTGAATTATATATTTTTTCTTCCCCATATGATTTTGGGAATTTTTAGAAAAAATGTGTTGTTATGTTAGTGCTAAGGGAGCATGTTTTAATAAAACCTGTGATTCTTACCTTTAAAATGTATTTTATTTCATGTTTCTAAGTGCTACAGAGGCTGAGATATTAAGGTTTTGGTAGACGTTGACAATTCCTAGTATTTTTTCAGAAAACCCTCAGGAGATAAGGATATTTATCCTAGAATAACATAGGTTTTTATAGGCGTTTTTAGCAGGCGTTTTAGGAGTAAATGGGTTAAAATGAAGTGGTGCAACCACTGTGATAAACTATGAATTGACCAGGTAGAGGAAAAAATTAAAAGTTAGAAAATATAGATAGATCTATATATATATATAGATAGAGGTTTGTCAGTTATTAAGAGATGTGTAAACTTTTAACGGCACGTCAGATATAAGATATAAGAGGTCTGTCAGTTATTAAGAGATGTGTAAACTTTTTATGGTGCGTCAGCGAGTGATCGCTTCTTTCATTCATAAAATAACTTTTTGGTTCGCTGGGTGTTTCCCTTAATGATAGCTCATACAGGCTTGCACCATCGGACTGTGTGAAGCCGCGGTCATCTCTCTGAGTGCTTCAGCATGCTAAAAGAGCAGTTTTCCATTCTAAAAGAGCAACATGGTTTGACCATGCGTCTTTTTCAAGATGTCATTCAAACCGTGTATTCCTGGATGCAATTGTTTCCTGTCCTCGTTGACGGCCATAATCGCTCTCGCATGTAGACATGTGAGATTACAATCGTGGGGGATTCATGTTCTCTCAGGAGAATGTGGTCAAATCGGCACGTTGTCTGTCTCACCCTTCTCGTAAAGGCTTGAACGCTCAGCACGCCGTTGAGCAGCCGACTGACAGCGGTGGTTGTCACGGCAACCAGCACGCGTCAGTCAGCTCTAGATGCGCGACCGAGACTATGAAACCTCAAATGGGGTTGAGTCCCTTCGTTTATCCCCCGATCTAGTTCATTTTCTGGTGATAACGGAAAAAGGCTACTTTGGCTGTTAAGCGGGACTTCCCTGCCGGGTACATTGCCTCAGGCCCCCATTCCTCTATCACATCAAAAGCATGCTGAGACTTTGTTCGTTGGGTGGTTCAGGTTCTATCATGTTTGCCTTGCCTTTTTTCATAGAGGTTGAGCACTCTGACGGCCACGTTAAAGATGGAATTGCTGTTCCTAAAAAAACAAAAAAAAACAAAGGGGACATAGCGTTCTGTTTTAGGCTCTGGCGGAGGACAGATGTCAATGGTTTAACCTTTCTGCTACTGGCTTTCCGGAGTCCAGCGGTACCAACATTTTCAATAAAAGAGCAGTTTCCTCTCTCTCTGGGCCACAAGAGGGCAAGGTTGTAAGTGTGCGATGCCCCAGGGCCTTGCCACTTCTTTCCTCCCCTCGCCAGGGGGCAGCATTGTGGGCACCGAGACTGCCTCTGGGCCTTCTCACCCGCACTCTGCCCCAAACTGGAATACTCAGACAACACTCCGGGCCGCCTTCGGGCCTCCCGAGTCGGGTCTGAGTGCTCCACCTTCCTACCTCCGGGCAGCAGGTAGCAGAGTGGGCACCGAGGACGCCTCCCGGCCTTGTCATCCGCACTCTGCCCCAACCTGGAATACTCAGACAATACTCCGGGCCGCCTTCGGGCCTCCCGAGTCGGGTCTGAGTGCTCCACCTTTCTAACTCCAGGCAGCAGGCAGCAGAGTGGGCACCGAGGACGCCTCCCGGCCTTGTCATCCGCACTCTGCCCCAAACTGGAATACTCAGACAACACTCCAGGCCGCCTTCGGGCCTCCCGAGTTGGGTCTGAGTGCTCCACCTCCCTGCCTCCGGGCAGCAGAGTGGGCTTCGAGGACGCCTCCGGGCCTTCTCACCCACACTCTGCCCAAACCAGGAGTGCTCGCGCAACACTTTGGGCCGCCTCCCGAGTCTCCCGAACTTGCTGCCCCACCTAGGGTACAGCTGTGGTGCCGTTGATCCTGCTTGTTCGGTCTCTGGGAGCCTGGTTACAGCTCCCCAGACTGTCTCACTGGCTCATCTGTACCATCAGACTCGGCTATGCGATTCAGTTTGCCTGCCGGCCGCCCAAGTACAAGGGCATCCTCTTCACCTCCGTGCGAAGCTGCGAGGCTCAGGTCTTGCGATCAAAAATCGAGGTCCTACTGGCGAAGGACGCGGTCGAGTTGGTTCCTTCAGCCGATATGAAGTCAGGGTTCTACAGCCCCTACTTCATTGTACCCAAAAAGGGGGGTGGGTTATGACCAATCTTGGAACTGTGCGTCCTGAATCGGGCCTTGCACAAGCTCCTGTTCTAGATGTTAACGCAGAAACGCATTTTCGAATGCTTCCGTCCCCAAGATTGGTTCGCAGCGATCGACCTGAAAGACGCGTACTTTAATGTCTCTATCCTTCATATATATCCTCCGGCATATCAGTACAAAGTCCTGCCCTTCGGCCTGTGCCTGTTATGAAAGTCGCAGAGTCACACCTCAGCCTGTTGGGCCTTCAGGTCAACCGAGAGAAGAGCAAACTCTGTCCCACACACAGGATCTCTTACCTCGCTATGGAGTTGGATTCGGTCAGTCGGACTGCGTGCCTCACAGAGGAGCGAGTCCAGTCTGTGTTGAACTGCATAAATTCATTCAAAGGCAGGACAGCGGTCCCACTGAAAGTTTTTCAGAGGCTCCTTGGGCATATGGCATCTGCAGCCATGGTAACGCCGCTCAGATTGCTTCATATGAGATTGCTTCAACACTGGCTCCATGGCCGAGTCCCGAGGTGGGCGTGGCAGAGCGGTCAGTACTGGGTCCCAGTGACTCCTTACTGCAGCCAAACTTTCAGCTTGTGGTCCAACGCTTTGTTTCTTTGTGTGCTCTTAGAACAAGTGTCCAGGCATGCTGTGCTTTTCACGGATGCCTCTGCCACGGGCTGGGGGGCCACGTATAACGGGCATGCAGTTTCAGGTCTGTGCACGGGACCTCAATTGCATTTGCATATCAATTGCCTCGAGTTGCTGGCAGTACACATGGCACTGTGCTGCCTCAAGGGGTCGCTACGTGGCAAGCATGTACTGGTCCGTACGGACAGAACTGCGGCCATTGTGTACATCAACCGTCAGGGGGGTCTACGCTCCTGTTGCATGTTCCAACTCGCCCGCCACCTCCTCCTTTGGAGTCAGAAGCAGCTGAGGTCGCTGTGGGCCATTCACTTCCCAGGTGCGCTCAACCAGACAGCCGACGAGCTCTCACGGCAGCTGACACCTCGGGAGTGTGGCGACTCCATCCCCAGGCAGTCCAGCTGATATGGTACCTCTTCGGAACCACACAGGTAGACCTGTTTGCCTCTCCGGACTCGACCCATTACCAGTGGTACTATTTTCTGACCGGGGGTACCCTCGGCACAGATGCACTGGCGCACAGCTGGCCCCTGGACCTACGCAAGTATGCGTTTCCCCCAGTGAGCCTTCTTGCACAGGCCCTGTGCAAAGTCAGGGAGGAGCAGGTCTTGTTAGTTGCGCCCTATTGGCCCAACCAGACCTGGTTCCCAGAACTAACTCTCCTCACGACAGACCCACCTTGGCCCATTCCCCGGAGGAAGGACCATCTTTCTCAGGGACGGGGCACTCTATGGCACCCGTGTCCAGACCACTGGAATCTCCATGTCTGGTCCTTGGACGGGACGCTGAGGTTTCTAGGTGGGCTATCTGTCTCTGAAGTTGGATCCCAATTTGTCGGTCAGTTCTGACGTACATCTCCGTTCCCTCCTTCAGGGAACGAGGGTTAAATACGTAAATGAGACGTTTTCATTGTTATGCCTGATAATACTCCGCTCTATATTTCTTCCCACCCTGATGAAACTTATTAATTCACAAGATTAATGGAATGCATAGTTGATAGAAAAAAAATTGGATGAATAGTCATTTCCTGGAACTTAATTTAGAAAAAACTGAATTTTTAATTATTGGACAAAAAAAAACTCCACAAGTAGTAACCTAGAGTACAACTCACTTGATGACTGCTCTATCATCGCCAGTAAGAAACCTGGGTGTGCTCTTTGACACCAATCTTTCATTTGAAAGCCACATTTCTAGAATCTGTAAAACTGCATTCTACCATCTTAAAAATATATATAAATTACGGCACATGCTTTCAATGCAAAATGCTGAACAGTTAGTGTTCATGAGCTCAAGGCTAGATTATTGTAATGCTCTACTGGGTGGTTGCCCTGCTCACTTAATAAACAAACTCCAGCTGGTCCAAAACACAACAGCTTAAGTTCTTACTAGAACCAGGAAGAATGATCATATTAGCCCAGTTCTATCAACAATGCACTGGCTTTTGAAATCATACTTTTTACTTAAAAAGCACTAAATGATTTAGCTCCCCAGTACTTAAGCAAGCTCTTAAAACATTATACTCCATCACGTCTGTTGTGGTCTCAAAACTCTAGCGAGTTGATAATACCTAGAATATCAAAATCAACTGCAGGCGGTTGATCCTTTTCCTATTTAGCACCTAAACTCTTGAACAGCCTTCCAGCATTGTTGGGAAGCAGACACACTCTGTCGGTTTAAATCTAGACTAAAAACACATCTCTTTACTATGTCATACACATGGAACATTTCTAACTTCCGGTTCCGGGTCGACCGGAAGAATTTTAACACTTCCGGTTCCGGGTTGAGTACGCTGTGCGTGTTTGTGCTGCCGCTTCGTATCCTGGATTGTTTGTACTGTTTGTCTGGTTCGGATATATTTATTTATATTCTATTTATCTATTTTCTTTTCTTTTCTTTTTTCATCGGAACTCTGTGTTGATTACTCCGTTTCCCTTACCTGGACTGTTGTCACTGCACCTGACCTGGACTGTTGTAACTGCACTGACCACCACTACTGTCTGCAAAACGCTGTGAATACTGTGCAGCTGTTTGCACCTAGTTGGATTAATGCTTTTCCCACTGTTTAAACTCTGAACTGAACTGTTGATAAGTCTGCCATCGGGCTGCTGCGAGCTTTCTTCCATGTTACATCTCTACCACACTCGGCTCTTCTGATGGGTGAGTTACCGCTCTCTCTATCGGTTGCGCCGTTTGTTTACTGCTTACTATCTGGGTGCGTTGCCTCCTATTTAGTCTGCTGTTTTGGTGAAGTGACGTTCAGGTTTAGCTAACGTGGTTTTGCTTGTGGTTGGGCTTTCCATTTCTCAGTATCAGCATGCCTTGTGCAAAAACACTTTTTCTTTTTTCCTCTGCCTTATTTTTGTTGTTCTTACATCTGTGATGGATATTGAATATTATACATCTCAACTGAGGGCCTTTAACTGCTCCCCGCGTCTTGATTCGGTGACGTACGAATACTGTCAGAGACTAGGGATTCTCCGTCGCCCAAGATACACACACCGTTCGCGGCGCACACTCTTAAGTTCCCATTGTTCAAAGCCTGACTCTCCTTCTTGCATCTGGACCAACAATAGGCTATCTTCCATGCCAAGACAACTGCCAGCCTGTCCCTCCATTCAGCGTTCTCTGATCTATCTCACTGATAGCGATCAGCAACATACACCTATTTTGAATCCATCACATCATCACTTTGCCTTTTTGAACTGTCGATCAATTTCGGACAAAGCGTCTTATCTCAACTAAATGATCACTGACAATAACCTTGACATTTTTCTTCTGACTGAAACTTGGCAAGTTCCTGGAGATTTTTTTGCAGTTAAATCGACTTACGCCAGATGTATATAATTATCTGTCGCGACCGAGACCCCATGGTAAAGGGGGTGGTCTCGCTATCATTCATCGTGACAACCTTCGTATCAAGCAACTTGACTTTCACAACACCAACACATTTGAGTACATGGTTTTGAAGGCTGACTCTCTCATAATTATTTTGCTCTATCGACCTCCTAAAGTCTTGTCTAACTTCTTTTCTGAACTCAGTGAACTGTTGACCATTGCCTGCTCATTGTCATTTCCCATTCTACTGCTTGGTGACTTTAATATTCATGTTGATGCTGTTTGCTCTAAAACCAACCAGTTACTTTCTATTCTTGAATGCTTTAATCTAACTCAGCATGTTAATTTTCCAACTCATACCCGTGGTCATACTCTAGATTTGATTTGTACATCAAGGGCTAATATCGCTTCTATCACCTCTACTGACACTGGTATTTCTGATCATAAGTTTCTCGATTTTAGCTTCAGCCTGCCTATCCATAAAAATTGTTCTACAACTGTCATATCTTAAAAATTATAAATCGGCCCTGAATTTGGCTCATTCCAATTTTGTATCTGCTACAATTAATAAATCAATCAACAGGCCAAAAGCATTATTCAACTCAATAAATAAACTTATCAAACCTCTGTCTCATGCCGCTCTAGCTTCTGATGTACTCTGCACTTCATTCTTAGCTCACATGCTTGAAAAGAAGGATGCCGTAAACCAGTGCCTCTTTAATGATGCCACTAACACTAGTTATCTGTCGAATCAACCTGGTCAATCCCTGCCTCTTTTTTCTCTGTCTACTCCCTCTTCTGTCTCTGAGTTAATCTTGAAATCCAATCCTTCATCTTGACATCTTGACCCTACTCCTACTACTCTACTGAAACGTTGCCATTCAGTTATTTCTGCACCTATCTCTCACTTCATCATGCCATCATGATTTTAATTATCATTTTTACGCTGACGACATTAAATTATATACTACCTGTACACCAACTTTATCTTTCACAACTGACAAAATCTCTGCTAGTGTACATGAAATAAAAGATTGGCTTCATGCAAATTTTCTAAAACTTAACATGGACAAAACTGAGATTATTTTCACTGGACCTTCGTCACTCATTAATAAAATTCCTACCAACTTCACCTGTCAGACTGCTGGCTCTCTTATCAAACCATCTACTGCTGTGAAAAATCTTGGTGTAATTTTTGATTCCTCTTTATCTTTCCACTCTCACATAAATTCTGTCACTAAATTAGCATTCTTTCATCTACGTCGTATCGCTCAGCTCTGTCCCTTTATCAGTATCTCTGATGCTGAAACTGTCATCCATGCGTTTGTCACATCACGTCTTGATTACTGCAATGCACTTTTCATTGGCCTACCAGCTAGCTCCATTTCCAAATTACAATATATTCAAAACTCTGCTGCCAGACTACTCACCCACACCAAACGTTCTGCTCATTTTTCCCCAATTCTGCATGATCTTCACTGGCTTCCTGTGTCTTACCGTATTAAATTCAAAATTCTTCTTCTCACTTTTAAGTCTCTGCACGGCCTTGCTCCCCCCTACCTCTGTAACTTGCTTCTCCCCTTCACCCCTGCTCGCTCTTTACGATCTGCTGATTCCAACTTTCTCGTTGTCCCTCGGCATCGCCTTGCTTCAATGGGGGGCAGATCATTCAGTGTTATTGCACCCAAAATGTGGAACTCTCTACCCCGATCACTCCATTTTGTTAACACTATCTCTGAATTCAAATCCATGCTCAAAACACACCTCTTTTCTGAATGTTATGGAAAAGGATGGTGGACATGCGCCCAGACATGACCAGCTCATCCTGGAGTGTCTGTTGAGCCTTTTTCAATTGGTGTCTCCTCTGAATTTGTCTGACCGGCACTTCATGCTCAATAAACACATCTCCAGCGTGATGACCCCGATCCTCAAAATATTCATAATTTTGTGTAATCAACACTTCCTTTTCAATAAACCTGTCTCTTGCGCGATACCCAGAATTTGTTAATATTCTGATCTAATATGATTTCTGACCTGTAGGGTTGCCAGAATAATAATCATATACTGATTGTTACTAGGCCAGAGGAGAACTGACACCCCGACTGAGCCTGGTTTCTCCCAAGGTTTAATTTTCTCCATCATGCCCTGATGGAGTTTTGCCACTGTTGCCTTTGGCTAGGCTTGCTTAGTTGGGGACACAAAAATGTTGATGCAATGTATTTATTAGGTCTTAATTAATTTTATAAACTATATTACTGATCTGCCCACATTATCACTATATGATAAATTAAAATGAACGCTGAAATGAGCAGATAACATCACGGTTTTCTCCAGAAAGCCAAATCAAATTATGTTACAATATTGTCCTGTTTAACACTGTGAAGCCGCTTTGAAACAATCGTCATTGTAAAAGCGCTTTATAAATAAAGTTGACTTGACTTGACATTAGGCCACGACTGTCCCCATTGCCGCTATAATCAGGAAAAAAAACAGGAAAATATCTATTTCCAAACGCAACCATTAGTTCAATAGTCCCGAGATTAACCTCCTCATACCACTGAATCCTTGCCGAGTCCAAAGGTACACCTACTCACAATTGCCAGCATATGTTAAGTGTTAAATTTCACTGTTGAACAAATCATAAGACTAAACCTGGCATGTTTGGTGACGTTGGACTTGGCTAGGATTCAGAAGTGTAAGGAGGTTAGTCTTGTAACTATTGCACTAATGGTTGGGTGTGGTTATAGACATTTTAATGTTTTTTACAAAGTGGCCAATCGTTGTGACCTCAGATTGAGATTATACACGTGTACTGGGTTTAGCGAAAATATCTTGTTACATTCATAAGTTATAGCCATTTTAGTAAAAGTGGCCCTGGTCACATCAGACATTTTGGTTCCCCTTAGTGACCATGAATCGAAATTGGGATTTTTGTTTCATAATTATTGATCTTCTCTCTCAAGAGAGTGACATTTGACACAAGAAGTGTTGGTGACATTTGTAGTTGGTGTAAGTACTACCAGCCCTGAAAGTTTCCTGAAAGTTACCACCCTGCCGATCATGAAGTTTGCAGTCGTGTGAGTACTACCAGCCCTGAAAGTCTCTACGAATTACGGTTTGTTCTGCCCAATCAGTTTTAGATTAAATAATTGAGAATTATACATCATGGGATTGTCAATGATGCATCATGAAACCATATTGTTATTAACAATAACAACAGGGTTTCAGCCCTTATAGGCTTGAACCCCTAATTAATACAAAATACATTTGCAAATATACAAATAATGTAAAATAAAAGGTATAACAGCTTTTCTTGCCATATGCACTTTTTTTCTCCTCCTCCGTTTTTTCTCCTCCATTTCCCTCAAATAAGCAAGGAGTAAGAACCTTTGGCAAAAGATATGATTGAAAATGAGCATAAGCCACGTACGGTCTGCCATGCTTTGTTTACATCCAGCTACCACAATTCCTTGCGCTCAGGCAGTTTGGTGTGACTTTTCCTGGAAACCTACAAAGTCGTGAGTTGTGGTTTGAAGTAGTAACTTGCTGGCTCAAAAACCTGCCTGGAAAGCAGCATAAGTATATTTACTGTCAGTTTTAGCACTGCCGAATGTCACTGCTTTGTGTTTTGCTCTAAAACAATGATTGTGCATTAACAGTTGTCAACCATGTCGGTATGCACACAAGTGGTCTGAACTTATTCATCCAGCGCATTTTTTATTTTGGTTGTGCATGTGCACCACTTATATGCACCCCTGACTACTGTCTAAGAAATATAGGAAAATAATCCTACTATAGCTGCCCCGGGTTGCCTTTGAAATCCCTTTATAGCAACACATTCCAGGTTCAATGCAGTAAGTATTCTGATCTCTGCTTAACTTCTAATGACCTCACCACTATTGAAAAGCTCAATGAAGTCCAGAGCATGCTTCAGTATCGTCCTCATGGCTTCAAATACATTGCTCCTCAAAACCCCCTGTGGTTGAGGGCCCACCTCAAGACCTGCAATAGAAACACATCTATATAAGTGTCATACATATATCATAACTGGTGGGTCATAATCCAACAAACGGTCACAGGTTTATTCTAATAGGGTCACAGACAGCAGTGTACAACCATGTTAAAAAAGGTGCAACTGTTGCGGCAACACTTTATAATATGGGTGCACTAATATGCATTAATTCATGCTTAACTACTAGACAGATAATTATGAGTTAATGTATGGCTCATGAAGAAATAAACCACTCATTAATGACTACTGCATCAGTAACTAATAATGAGTCTTATCTGATGAATAGATAAAGTATTAACTAAGTGTAAATTAATGTTAATTACTACAATGAATCCAAGCCATGCATGTTAACTTCCAGTTGTCTGCTTTAATAAATCATTAGGTAATTAAGTAAAATTCCAGTTTTCTGTTTGAAATTATTGGTAAGTGGTAAGTATTGTGTTTGACAAAAGTATTGTTAAGTATTGTGTTTGACAAAACAAAAGAGAGATACATTTAATAAGGTAGATATAATGGAAAAACTGATTTCTGACCCTGCTATGTTTGGTTTCTACTTAAGGCCTCTTGAGTATGATGTTAATTCAGGGGGAAAAGTGTCTCATAAAACAAAACCGGATAATCTCTAGCGATTTACAGAATTATATGTGGAGCTCTAAGTGCTTTCATTATATCCAGAATTGTCCCTGGCTGGTTTACTTTGAGAGGTAATATCAAATTATTGTATTAGACGTAATATTAAACTATCCATATTTTAAACAGGTTAGGGCTGCTGAATGTTCCAGGACTTTGTACTCACCAACTGGGTGTTTGGCCACAGAGCGTGTGGTTGAATACTTCAGCTGTGGGTGTTCGTTTAACAGTAATGAACAGGTGTGGGGGGCCATAGCTTTCTGTAAGGGGAGTAGAGCAAAGGCGTCTGTGTAAAGATTTCTTCTTCTTTTTTTTCTTAAGCCCTTATTTTATGACATTTAGTAAAATCTTTGTATTGGCATGTTTTGGCAAAGAATTTGAAAGGAACTGTATGTAAGAAATGTATTTCAATTAATAAATACATCAAATGGCCCTGATATGTAACTAGGCATTAAGAAATCATGTTTATTTCAAATACTTAATCGCTGACAACAGTATTGGCCAGGATATTGTCATTTAAAAGTTGTTGTTGCAGCCCTCAACTGATGTTGATGTTGACATGTGTCTGAAGCTCCACCCTCCACCTATCAACCAATCACGAGTCAGTAGTGTTTTGGCATCCAGGTTGCCAAATCCGCTCTAGTCACCACAGCTGCAGATCTGCAAACGTTCCTGGCAACCTCGAGTCAGGGTGGAGGTGGAGAGGGGATAGTAATTGCAGTACCAGTTTTGGCCACAATCTTACATACACTTCCTTTAAAGGGTTAGTTCACCCAAAAATTAAATTTTTGTCATTAATGACCCACACTAATGTCGTTCCACACCAGTAAGACCTCTGTTCATCTTCGGAACACAGTTTAAGATATTTTATATATTTTAAGATATTTTATATGTCCGACAGCATATCTAAGTGTAGGCACACTATACTGTCCATGTCCAGAAAGGGAATAAAAACATAATCAAAGTAGTCCATGTGTGACATCAGTTAGTTAATCAGAATCTCTTGAAGCATCGAAAATACATTTTGGTCCAAAAATAACAAAAACTATGACTTAATTCAGCATTGTCTTCTCTTCCGCATTTGTTCTCAAACCTCAAATAAAATTAAAACGTGAACGAAATAAGACAGCTATGGAGAAGCTTTCTCAGAAGACTGTCTTGTGTTTGTACTATTGCTGCGTTCCACTCCACTATTAGACACGCACTTGCGAACTTCCCTAAGCACTTCCCCTCAGGGGAATCCCCCCTGTATTGATTTATGATTTGGATCGCGTGTCAAACTGCCAAACTGCTGAAATCACGTGACATTGGCAATGCGAATTATGAATCAATATGCTGATTCATGACCGTTTGAATCTTTATTTGAGGTTTGAAAACAAACGCGGAAGAGAAGACAATGCTGTCGTTGTTATAAAGTCTTGTTTTTGTTATTTTCGGATCAAAATATATTTTCGATGCTTCAAGAGATTCTAAACTAACTGATGTCACATATTGACTACTTTGATGATGTTTTTATTCCCTCTCTGGACATGGACAATATAGTGTGCCTACACATATATATGCTGTCGGACTAAATATAAAATATTTTAAACTGTATTCCGAAGATGAACGAAGGTCTTACAGGTGTGGAACGACATTAGGGTGAGTCATTAATAACATAAATTTCATTTTTGGGTGAACTAACCCTTTAATGCTCAGTATGATACATGCAACAATGTTTTTCTCAATTTTAGGGTCGGTAAGAGTTAAATGTTTTGGTAAACAGTTACTTATTCTCACCAAGGTTGCATTGATTTGATCAAACGTACAGTAAAAAACGTCTCGGTTATGTATGTAACCCTCGTTCCCTGAAGGAGGGAACGGAGACGTACGTCAGAACTGAACCGACGAATGGGATCTTACTTTAGAGACCTATCCTACTTCGAGTGTTTAAAAACGAGCCAATGAAATTTGGCATGCGATCCACGCATTCCACGCTCCGCCCCGCAGCGCGGGTATAAAACAGGAAGTGGAATGGTAGATCAGCGCTTTTCCTGCTGAGGAGCCGACTGGTGACCGGACTCCCAGCGGAAGTCCGGTCCTTCAGGGAGACGTTCCCTTTCAGTGGATCACGTTCGACGTACGTCAGAACTGAACGAATGGGATCCCTATGGAAAACGCCAGGATGCTGGCCCTTCCAGCGTCCTGCTTGAGCACACTGCACCGTCTAGTATGGTACGGAAGTCAGGGCTCCAAGCAGGGAGTACAGTCACTGCTGTTTCTGCAAGACCCACTCAGAATGACTATTGGATAACGCTGGGAAACGTGCCTACCTCGGAAGAAGGTACGCTGCGGGGCCACGTCCTTCAGGGAAGGAGAGGTGGCGGAATACACATAAGGACTAACCTGGCAGGGTAGTGCAACATATGGCAGTCTCTGGGGTGGTTCCAGCCTGATTGAAGGGGGGAAAGAACACGCCCAGAGACGACAGAGCGGGCTCTGTCGAGGGAAAGACACAGGGCTAGCCTGGAGGGTAGCTGATACCGTGGAAGAATACACATATGGGGTTGCCGTGAGGGAACCGCTACATATGGAACCCAGCCTACAGCCACGTTTCACGAGCATACGGGTGCAGGCCTGGCGTCAGACGGTCCGCAACATCTGACACCGAAGGGGTGACGGAGGAGCTCAACAGGGTTAGTTGGTTTTCCCGGGGAACTCAACTGGAGACAATAGACGCACGTATCCGGCCCAGAGGGCGGGAGTGACGTTTGCAAGCCGACACTTAGAACGGGCACTTAACACTCCTGGCCACTGGGGACGAGGATGCGGGAAGATACCGGCTCTACACGTAGGCTATAGAATCTAGCGAACGTGTTAGGTGTCGCCCAGCCCGCAGCTCTACATATGTCTGTCAGCGAGGCGCCTTGAGCCAGCGCCCAGGAAGAAGCAACACTCCTAGTGGAGTGTGCTCTTACACCGAACGGGCAAGGCACGTCTTGGGACTGGTAAGCCAAGTCTATAGCATCCACTATCCAGTGGGCTAACCTCTGCTTGGAGACAGCCTTTCCCTTCTGCTGGCCTCCATAACAGACAAAGAGTTGCTCTGAGGTCCGAAGGCTTTGGGTCCGGTCAACGTAAGCGCGTAGAGCGCGGACCGGACACAACAAAGCCAGGGCTGGGTCTGCCTCCTCCGAAGGCAGTGCTTGCAGGTTCACTACCTGACCTCGAAATGGAGTGGTAGGAACCTTGGGCACATATCCGGGCCGGGGTCTCAGGACAACGTGAGAGTTACTGGGCCCGAATTCTAGGCACGATTCGTTGACCGAAAGTGCATGCAGGTCCCCTCCCCTCCTGATAGAGGCCAATGCCGTCAGGAGCACTGTCTTCATTGACAAAATTTTAAGCTCACAAGACCCCAAAGGCTCGAATGGGGGGCTCTGGAGTGCTCTGAGCACTAGAGCCAAGTCCCAAGAGGGTATCGAGGTAGGACGAGGAGGATTTAGTCCCACGGACTTACCTTCTACTACATCATGGTATGCCGCTATTGCGGCGGCAAATACCTTGAGGGTGGAGGGAGACAGCCTTTGCTCCAACCCGTCTTGCAGAAAGGAAAGCATGACACTAATCGTACACCTTCGGGGGTCTTCCCAGTGGGAAGCGCACCACTCAACGAACAGGTTCCGCTTCAGAGCATAGAGGCGCCTCGTAGAGGGGGCTCTAGCTGAAGCGATGGTATCTACGACAGCTTGTGGTAGTCCATCTAGAACCTCCGCGTCCCGTCCAGGGACCAGACATGAAGATTCCAGAGGTCTGGACGCGGGTGCCATCGAGTGCCCCGTCCCTGAGAAAGAAGGTCCTTCCTCAGGGGAATCGGCCAAGGAGGGGCTGTCGCGAGGAGTGTAAGTTCTGGGAACCAGGTCCGGTTGGGCCAATACGGCGCAACTAACATGACCTGCTCCTCGTCCTCCCTGACTTTGCACAGAGACTGTGCAAGAAGGCTCACTGGGGGAACGCATACTTGCGTAGGTCCCGGGGCCAGCTGTGTGCCAGTGCATCTGTGCCGAGGGTACCCCCGGTAAGGGAATAGTACCACTGGCAATGGGTCGAGTCCGGAGAGGCAACAGGTCTACCTGTGCGGCTCCGAACTGGTCCCATATCAGCTGGACTGCCTGGGGGTGGAGTCGCCACTCTCCCAGAGGTGTCGGCTGACGAGAGAGCTCGTTGGCTGTCTGGTTCAGCGCACCAGGGACATGAATGGCCTGAAGCGACCTCAGCTGCTTCTGACTCCACAGGAGGAGGTGGCGGGCGAGTTGGAGCAGACGACGGGAGCGTAGACCACCCTGACGGTTGATGTATGCAACGGCCGTGGTGCTATCCGTACGGACCAGTACATGCTTGCCACGCAGCAGCCCCTTGAGGCGGCGGAGTGCCAAATGTACTGCCAGTAACTTGAGGCAATTGATGTGCCAATGCAATTGCGGCCCCGTCCACAGACCAGCAACTGCATGCCCGTTGTACGTGGCCCCCCAGCCGGTGGTGGAGGCATCCGTGAACAGCACAGCATGCCTGGACACTTGTTCTAGGGGCACCCCGGCCCGGAGAAACGAAGTGTTGGACCACGGGCTGAAGGTTTGGCGGCAGTAAGGAGTCACTGGGACCCGGTACTGATCGCTCTGCCCCGCCCACCTCGGGACTCGGCCATTGAGCCAGCGTTGAAGCGGTCTCATATGAAGCAATCCGAGCGGCGTGACCGCGGCTGCAGATGCCATATGCCCCAGGAGCCTCTGAAAGAATTTCAGTGGGACCGCTGTCCTGCTCTTAAACATATTCAAGCAGTTCAACACCGACTGGACTCGCTCCTCTGTGAGGCGCGCAGTCCGGTTGACCGAGTCCAACTCCATGCCGAGATAAGAGATCCTCTGTGTAGGACAGAGTTTGCTCTTCTCTCGGTTGACCCGAAGGCCCAACTGGCTGAGGTGACTGAGCACCAGGTCCCTGTGTTCGCACAACTGGTCCTTCGACTGGGCTAGAATCAGCCAATCGCCGAGGTAGTTGAGAATCCGAACGCCGTGTTCTCTGAGCGGAACAATGGCTGCCTCCGCGACCTTCGTAAAGACGCGGGGCGACAGGGACAGCCCGAAGGGCAGGACCTTGTACTGATATTTTTTCCCCTCGAACGCCAAACGTAGGAACGGTCTGTGTCGAGGGAGAAAGACACATGGAAGTACGCGTCCTTCAGGTCGATCGCTGCAACCAAATCCTGGGGACGGATGCATTGAAAAATGCGTTTCTGCGTTAGCAAAAAGCAGGGAGCCTGCTTTTTCTTGCAGGGCCCGGTTCAGGACATGCAGGTCCAGGATCGGTCGTAACCCACCCCCTTTCTTGGGCACAATGAAGTAGGGGCTGTAGAACCCCGTCTTCATATCGGCTGGAGGAACCGGCTAGATCGCATCGCTGCTTCGCACAGAGGTGAAGAGGATGCACCTGTACTTGGACGACCAGCGCGCGAACTGAATCGCGTAGCCGAGTCTGATGGTACGGATGATCCAGCGAGACGGCCTGGGAAGACCTAGCCAGGCCCCCAGAGACCGTGCAAGCACGACCAATGGCACCACAGACATGCCCGGGTGGGGCAGCGAAAGCCGAGTGCTCTGGCCCGACTCGGGAGGCCCGGAGGCGGCCCCAAGTGTTGCCTGAACACTCCTGGTTTGGACAGAGGGTAGGTGAGAAGGCCTGGAGGCATCCTCGAAGCCTACTCTGCTGTCCACTGCCCGAAGGCAGGGAGGTGGAGTACTCAACCCCGACTCGGGAGGCCCGGGGGCGGCCCGGAGTGTTGACTGAGTACTCCAGTGTGAGGCAGCGTGTGGGTGAGAAGGCCCGGAGGCGTCCTCGGTGCCCATTCTGCTGCCTGCTGCCCAGAGGCAGGGAGGTGGAGCACTCAGACCCGACTTGGGAGGCCCAAAGGCGGCCCAGAGTGTTGTCTGAGTATTCCAGGTTGGGGCAGAGTGCGGGTGAGAAGGCCCGGAGGCGGTCTCAGTTCCCACACTACTGCCCCCTGGCGAGGGGAGGGGAGGAAAGAAGCAGCAAGGGGCGTCGCACACTACCAACCTGGCCCTCTTGGGGCCCAGAGAGAGAGGAAACTGCTCTTAAAAATGTGGGTACCGCTGGACTCCGGAGAGCCAGTGGCAGAACCGTAACCAGTCAGGGCCCCCCGGTCCTCCTCCGGGGGGGTGGGGGAGGGATGCGAACATCGTCTCCCCCGAGCAGCTCCTGTTCTCCCTAGCCGGCCCGTCTCAGGGCCGAATCCCCTTGCGCTTGCCTGCCGGTTAGCGGGCCCTGGACGGGTTGGGCGCCTCCCTCGCGTCTGGCACCCTGCTCCTCCAGTGGAGGCTGCTGCTCGGCTCTAGCAGGGTGGAGGACGCAGGAGGGGATGCCCTCGGCGACACGCCGGCAGAGGCGCTGCGACCGACGACCAAGCAGCTGGTCGTCGGCACCCTGGTGCAACGCCTCCGTCTGCTTCTGGGCCACCAAGAACTGCTGGGCAAAGTTCTCGATGGCATCGCAGAGGAGGCCAGCCTGACAGACAGGCTTTTCTTGTGCATATCTGCCAGGTTAGCCCCCTGTTCCTGGACCACTAGTGTGGACATCGCCTGACCCAGGGAGCGTGCAGTGATTTCCATCGCCCATAGGGCGAGGTCCAACACCGCACGCAGTTCCTGCACAACCCCTGGGCTAGGACTACCCCCGTGCGTGCAGGACAGAGGGCAGTGAGAGGGGGAAAACAAAAAAAAAAATTTTTTTTTTTATTGCCCTCATGGCGCTCCATATTCCCCTCTCTCCGATGCAGCAATAGACATCTGTCCTCTGCCAGAGCCAAAAATGAAACGCTAAGACCTTTTCTCTTTAGGACCAGCGATTCCATCTTCAACTACCAGCAGGCATGCGAGACAGTGAATGTGGCCGTCAGAATGGCACACAGCGCACTGAGCAATCAAGGCTCTATGAAGAAGGCAAGGCGAACAATGCCCTGACGTTGTCGTGTTCTCATTAGAGAATCCGTACCACCTACGAATAGAGTCTCAGCACGCTTTTGATGCGATAGAGGAGTGGGGGCCCGAAGGGATTTACCTGGTGGGGAATCCCCACTGTAATCCTCAGGCCACCAGCGCTTATCAGCCAAAGTAGCCCTTTTCCAGTAACACTAGAAATGAACTATATCGGGGGATAGGCGAAGGGACTCGACCCCATCTGAGGTTTCATAGTCTCGACCGCGCATCTAGAGTGGCAACCACCGCTGTCAGCCGGCCGCTCGACGGCACGGTGCACTGAACACTCAAGCCCTTTATGAGAAGGGGGAGACGAACAACGCACCGACGTGACCATGTTCTTTTTTCGAGAACATGAGTCACCCACGATCGCAATCTCACATGCGCTCGTGGCCGTCAAGGAGGACAGGAAACAGTTGCATACAAGGAATACATGGTTTGAATGACATCTTGAAAAAGACGCAGGGTCAAACCGTGTTGCTCTTTTGTGAATGGAAACTGCTCTTTTAATGTGCTGAAGCACTCAGGGAGATGACCGCGGCTCCACTCAGTACGATCTGCAAGCCTGCGTGAGCTCTCAGTGTGTGTAAACACCCAGCGAACCAACAGGTTTTTGAATGGGAAACCGCCCACCGAACCAACAAGCTCTTTTAGTTTCACTTTTGCTCGGTCTCTCGCTGAAGCGCCGTATCACCTGCACTGGCAGTTCTCAGATCACTATTAGAAGACTCATAGTCAACACTCTTCATAGAAACAGCAATATCTGTTCGGCTCCGAAGTAGAAAGCGCTGATCTACCATTCCACTTCCCGTTTTATACCCGCGCTGCGGGGCGGAGCGTGGAATGCGTGGATCGCATGCCAAATTTAATTGGCTCGTTTTTAAACACTCGAAGTAGGATTGATCTCTAAAGTAAGATCCCATTCGTCGGTTCAGTTCTGACGTACGTCGAACGTGACCGACTGAAAGGGATCTAAAATATTGCTAAATAATACAATTTAAAATAACTTTTATTTACATTATAATATATATTTTTTAAATGTAATGTATCACTATGATGGCAAAAACTGAATTTTCAGGAAGATTTGATGAATAGAAAGTTTCAAAAAGACAGCATTTAAATATAATATTATTTTATAAGAATATACAAACCCGATTCCAAAAAAGTTGGGACACTGTATAAATTGTGAATAAAAAAGGAATGCAATAATTTAAATATCTCAAACTTAATATTGATATAACTTGATTACCAAATGTTGAAAGGGGGACATTTTGAAATGTCATGCCAGAAATTTGCTCATTTTGTATTTCATGAAAGTTACACATTCCAAAAAAGTTGGGACAGGTAGCATTTAGAGGCCAGAAAAGTTAAGGTGGGGTAAGTGCTATCTGGTAACCGTGGTTGATATTTCAAATCACCAAAACAAACAAGCCCCTGCCCCCAAAAGGGGTCTCGCCCCTATTTTGATAGCTCCGCCCCACAAATACGTAACCCAGGCAACAATTATGGCAGAATCTGTGTGTAACTAATCCTAAGTCGAATATTCAATGAAAAAGTCACCCCTTTCATCACAAAAACATAAACCGTTCTCATGAACAACTTGATATAACACGAGCCTACAGTCCAGCTAACAACATATTATAATTATGACAAGTTTTAGCAATCACAAAACACAAACAGTTCTCATAAACAACTTGATAACGTTAGTAGGCCTATATAAGATCGATAGTCCAGCGACATATTACAAATATGATGGGTTATATAGATGAAAAGAGGAAACAAACATATATTAGAAGTATAGTATCTTACCTGTCGGACACATTTTGTGAGCTGACGCTTGAAACCTTGAAACACTGAGAGGATTTAGATGCTGCATACGGTGTGGAAATGAACGGGTCTTTATCATTGCTGAAGTGAGCGACAGTATGATAGCAAATGGACAAACAAGCGAATATTCAAGCAAAAGCCAGCATGTATTAGTTCTTTCTTGGCTAATGTCCATCCTGTGTGTTTTGAATAATTTTGTGCACTGAGCCTCTCTTCTCACCATAGACACGCCCCTTACCTGCAGATTGGCTACAAGTTTGTTATTCCAATCAGCCCGAGTCCTTTTTCTAAAACGGTTTTGAAATAATACTTACCCAACCTTTTTATGTACATATAAGGAACAGCTAGATGACCAATTTGCAACTTATTAGGTCAATTGGCAAAATTATTGGGCATAAAAAGAGCCTCTTATTGTTCATTTAGCAACCAAAGTGCTTTTAAAGACCGATGTTACATAAAATATAGGGACAAGAGACTTCAGATAAATCAGATCTGAAGGTCCAGGGTTCAAGTCCCTGTTCAAGCGCCATATTTTATGTAACATAGGTCTTTAAAAGCACTTTGGTTGCTACATAAACAATTAAGGGAACAGAGACTTCTACGTTTCAATGAGTCATATTTGAAAACACCACATATTATTGTCCTTATGCAAATGAACCACCAAAAATGCCAGTCTTTTATAGTAACACCTTGGGCTACCAAAGCTTTGCAAGAACAAAGAAATTTGTTTGTTTTCTCGAGGTTGCAAGAACAAGAACAAAGTTTGTTCTGGCCAGTACATTCCATACTTCACGAGAAAAGCAGGTGCCGATCATCTGCATTTCTCCGCATTAACCACGCCCACATTAAATGTCTGACCAAACCCAAAAGTTCGCAAGTGCGTGTCTAATAGTGGAGTGGAACGCAGCAATAGTAAAAACACAAGACAGTCTTCTGAGAAAGCTTCTCCATGGCTGTGTCTGATTTCGTTAAATTTCGAAGGCTGCGTCCTCCGGAGGACACATCCTGTGCAGTATATGGAGTGTCCTCAATCAGAATTAAACGAGACGTCCTTCGTAGGACACACAGGCAGGAAGTATCACGTTGCTATGCCAACACGTTCAGCTTCGTTGCGCTTTCACACCAGTTATATGAATGAAAATGATTTATAACTTGAAAATGAATGAAATGTTTCTTGTCTTGACAGCAATGTACTGTTCTAAACGTTTAAAATGCACTAAACAGTTGTAATCCTGTTTACCACAACTATCTGTTTGAGATAATAGAGCTTAAAAAAAATAAAAAAGCTTGAACTACTTAATTTAAACACCACACCTACGCTTGCATGTATATCTGGCGGTGGTGCTGTTTTTTCATATAATATAAAAAAATATGACGGTTGTTAACGGCGACGCAAAGATTTGTGGGTTATTTCCAGCTGTGAAGGACACACCTCATGCAAACTCCGAATTCCTGTGAAAGAAGGGTGCATTTGAAGGTTGCATTTGGAGTGTCCTACTCAATCAAATCAATACAAATCTGGATGCTTTAACAGCTTGTGTAAAAAATAACAACATTCTAGCCGCTATAACTCTGTGCCAATACTTGTTTCCTAAGAAACTACAGGGTCTCAGCTTTCTAAAGGGGACACTAAAAATATGATTAAAGTTATTCAAATTATTGTACAAATAAAATGTATGAATTAGGTCTTATTTAATTCTATAAACTATAATACTGATCTGCCAACATTGTCGCTATATGATAAATTAAAATAAGCTGATAACATCACTGTTTTCTCCAGAATGACTGTACAGCCAAATCTAATTTTGTTGCAATATTATCCTGTTTGACACTGTGAAGCTGCTTTGAAACAATCGTGATTGTAAAAGCGCTATATAAATAAAGTTGATTGATTGATAAAGAGGTAAGGCATTTGATGGTAGGCAAAATTAGGTGGGAAAAGTGATCTCTGAAGTAGGCACAGTGAAATGGGGGGGGGGGGGGGTATCTTAGTAAATTGCGTTTTTGAAGTTAAAATAAACTTAGTTTACATGTTTGTTTGTTTTTTTGTTTTTTGTTTTAAATACAAATTATTTTATTATAATAGTGATATTCTTATAAAGTGTAATATATATATATATATATATATATATATATATATATATATATATATATATATATATATATATATATATATATATATATTATAGCTAGCTCTGAAAAAAAAATCAGAGCTGCATATGTGTGTGTGTATGTATGTGTATGTATTATATATATATATATATATATATATATATATATATATATATATATATATATATATATATATATATATATATATATATATTTGCACAGTTTTAGTAGCCTATATATTGATTTAAAATAAATACCTTGTGTGTGTGCATATTCATTGCACCTATCTGTTCAGTTTAATGTTACTTTCATATTGAAGTCCATGGTTATAATTATTCATAAGTATGAATATGACATAACTACATCTCTGACGTTTATAACAAACGAAACAGTTTGAAAATCGGTTGAAATTTGAGCAAGTTATGGTTATTTAAAAGTGACACATGTCGAAATTGGGGTTGAGGCTGAACGCCAAGAAAAGTGTGCTTTCTCCAGCTCAGAGAACCACTTTTCTAGGTGTGAACTGGGATTCGGTAATTATGCGGGCGCAATTATTGCCAACTCGCATAACATCGATCCTGGCAGCAGTCAAAGAACCGAAGCTAGACCGGGCCGTCACTGTGAAGCAGTTCCAGAAACTGTTAGGTCTCATGGCAGCAGCGTCCAATGTGATACCTTTTGGCCTATTGAACATGAGGCCGCTACAGTGGTGGCTACAGTGGAGGCTCAGAACAAAAGGGTTCTCCCCGAGGGAGTGGGCCCTGGGGAAATTGCTGTCCATCAGAGCAGTCTATATCCCAGATGTCCTAAATCAGGAAGCGGACATCCTGTCGAGGCAGGGGCCGAGGCCCGGGGAATGGAGACTCCCCCCTGAGGTGGTGGAGCTCCTATGGCAAAAGTATGGGAAAGCAGAGATAGGCCTGTTTGCTTCGGCAGAGAATTCTCCCTGTCCTCAGTGGTTCTCTCTGTCACATCCAGCCCCGCTGGGGTTGGATGCCATGGTACAGGAGTGGCCGAGGCTGCCTCTGTACGCCTTTCCCCCGATTGTCCTGCTTCCAGGAGTTCTGGAGAGGGTACGCCGGGACGGGGCCCAGGTACTTCTAGTGGCTCCGTTCTGGCCGACCAGAATATGGTTTTCGGACCTGATATCTCTCCTGGAAGGCTCTCCTATGGAGATTCCGACCAGGAGGGATCTGCTCTCTCAGGCGGGCGGGAGATTCCTGCACCCACGCCCAGAGTTGTGGAAACTGTGGGCCTGGCCTCTGAGGGGGCCAGGCTCATAGAGGAGGGTCTCTCGGCCGAGGTCGTAGAGACTATCCTTCACTCCAGAGCTCCGTCCACGAGGAAGCTGTACGCTTTGAAATGGAAACTTTTCTCAGCATGGTGCAGAGAACGCCAGTGGGACCCAGTTAACTGCCCGGTTGGTACAGTGCTGGAGTTTCTGCAGGCAAGGTTCTCGGCAGGGTTGACCCCCTCCACAATAAAGGTGTACGTGGCGGCCCTGGCTGCCTTCCACGTCCCTTTGGGTGGAGTGTCTTTGGGAAGACACCCTCTAATTACACGTTTCCTCCGTGGTACCTTAAGGTTGAGGCCGGTTATGCACTCGAGGGTCCCGGCATGGGACTTGGCCATTGTTTTGCGGGGCTTATCTGAGCCTCCGTTTGAACCCTTAGAGGAGGTTTCAGAGAAGTTCCTCACCCTAAAGACCATCTTACTTTTGGCCATTTGGTCTCTAAAGAGAATAGGAGATATTCAGTCCCTGTCAGTAGGGCCCTCATGCCTAGAGTTTCCACCTGGTATGGTAAAGGCTTTTCTGCATCCCAGACCAGGTTACATCCCCAAGGTTCCTACGAGCCCACGGGGCCCTATCACTCTACAAGCCTTCTGTCCTCCTCCTTTTTTGACGTCGGACCAGGAAAGATTAAATCTGCTGTGCCCTGTCAGGGCGTTAGATACATATGTCCACAGAGCTGCCCTGTGGAGAAAGACCGATCAACTGTTCGTCTGTTTCGGAGCCCAGAAAAAGGGGGCTCCAGTAACTAAGCAGAGAATGAGCAAGTGGGTGGTCGAGGCCATCTCACTTGCTTATGAGGCGGTCGGGCAGTCGATGTTTAAACTGGCCACTGCTCGCGTCAAAACCTCAACGAGCTCCTCACTCGCAGGGGACTGAAGTGGCGAATCTTCAGTCGCGATGCTCTCAACGTCCACCTCCTCAGAGCTGGATAGTTGGAGCACCGGCGACTCTCTCGGGGGGGAAGAAACCACCATGCGTGCTTCCAAGCCCCGAGAAGAGCCGCTGGACGGTGCAGGTGAGGGCAGTGATAAGGCAGCGCCCGTCTCTAATCCCGCTGCAACATCCAATTGTGAACCCCACGACTGCAGTCTCCGCTCTGCCTCGGCAGCAGCGGGACCAGAGCCGCGGGGAACACGAGCTGAGGCACCCTCCTCAAAGAGTGCCCGGCGGGAGCGCAGCGTTCTCAGCGGTAGTCTTTCACAATGCTCGCAAGCAGCCCCCTCGAGGGCTGCCTGGGCATGCTGCGCTCCCAAGCAGGCAACACAAAGAGAGTGTGTATTCCCACCCGTGATGTAGCGAGGGCAGGGATGAACACACCTCTTAAACTGACTGCTGCTATCACTCGCCATTTCGATCTATTTATTTTCTCTTTTTTTGTTAATATAGGGAATATTTAACAAAAGGGTGGAAAATTCTTCTAAATAGACAGACAAAAACACCAAATAGACAGACAGGTTCACACAGATCGCTTGCTGAAGGCACATGAGCTAGTTCCTGTTTGTTTTCACGGACGCTTTATAGCTTCCGGTCGATGACGTCATCACAAATCTTAACCTGCGCATGCAATTCTTTATGGCATTAATTCACTTTCATACACAGGCGTTTTCTCTGGGACAAGGCTCATTTAAAATGGACTGTGGCAATGTGGAAAACGTTTCTGTGGTCAGACGAATCATAATTTTAAGTTCTTTTTGAAAAACTGGGACACCGTGTCATTCGGACTAAATAGGACAAGGACAACCCAAGCTGTTATCAGCTCTCAGTTCAGAAGCCTGCATCGCTGATGGTATGGGGTTGCTTGAGTACTTGTAGCATGGGCAGCTTACACATCTGGAAAGGAACCATGAATGCTGAAATGTATATCCAAGTTCTAGAACAATATATGCTCCCATCCAGACGTTGTCTCTTTCAGGGAAGAACTTGCATTTTCCAACATGACAATGCCAGACCACATACTGCATCAATTACAACAACATGTCTGTGTAGAAGGATCCAGGTACTGAAATGGCCAGCCTGCAGTTCAGATCTTTTTACCCATAGAAAACATTTGGTGCATCATAAAGAGGAAGATGCGACAAAGAAGACCTAAGACAGTTGAGCAACTAGAAGCCTGTATTAGACAAGAATGGGACAGCATTCCTTTTCCTAAGCTTGATCAACTCGTCTCCTCCGTCCCCAGACGTTTGCAAACTTATATAAAGAAGAGGGGATGCCACACAGTGGTAATAAACATGGCCTTGTCCCAACTTTTTTGAGATGTGTTGATGCCATACAATTCCCCTTAAAACGATACATTTTCTCAGTTTAAACATTTGATATGTCATCTATGTTGTATTCTGAATAAAATATTGAAATTTGAAACTTCCACATCATTGCAATCTGTTTTTATTCACAATTTGTACAATGTCCCAACTTTTTGGGAATCGGGTTTGTAAATGACTTGGCTGCTTTTGATCAGTCAACTTAATGTGCCCTTGATAAATAAAACTCTTAACTTCTTTTATTTTTCTTAAACAAACAAAACAAAAAACTAAAATGTTTGTATCATACACACATACACACACACACACACATTTTTATTCACATACACGTACATACATAACACACATAAGAGTGTATAACACACACACACACATTATATATATATATATATATATATATATATATATATATATATATATATATATATATATATATATATATATATATATATATATATATATATATATATATATATATATATATATATATATATATATATATATATTTACAGTATAATTGGATCTAGTTGCTTACTTTAATATAATGCACCATCTGAAGGTTGAAGAGGTCTGTTGAGCTTTCCAGAATAAGGGTGGAGCCCATGTTTGCGGTTGTGTTGTGAAGGTCAAAGATGACATCATATGCATTCGAGCTTCCTTTGGGTCCGAACATCTGATTGATTTCCTTTGCCCTCTGGACTTCATATGGCAGCCCTTCAACATCGGAAGCGCTGTGGATGGAGTGTCATCAATATTAATTAAAACAATAATAATGAACAAAACACAATTTATGAACAAAATATGTTTAATAACACGTTTTAATTCACTTAAAACGGTCAGTTGAGTGTTTGTGAGCTGATGTGGCTTTTCATCACAGAATGAGGCAGACGATAAATAATTTTATAGTATTCTATTCTATACAGTGATGCAGTCTATGTCAATCAGCACTGCATTCACTACTATTATGAAAACACCTGAGAAGGCTTGAAGAACTCAAATACACCATATCTCGATGCAGTCATGTTTATTGTTTTCGTTTCATCAGTCAAAGCGTTTCTATCTTCCTACAGCGCTAGCTTCAATACTAGGGATTTCCTAGCCTGATGTGGTCATACTCAATTCTAGTCAGAATATGAGTCTGATACTGCTCCACTGGGCTTTTATTATGGGGGTTTATTTCAACTGACACAGGAAAGACCTCAATTGGATAGACCTACAACCAATCAGAGCTACAGAGTAAGTGATGTATGTTGAGCAACGTATCTCTGTCAACAGAAGTCAACTGCACACATGCTGCCTGGAACTAGTAGAAGATGAGTGTAAACTAAATGCAAAATATTATTTGAAAGCTGGAACAGAACCCGGCGGGAAGACACGGACCCAACTGAACCCGATTGTCTCATATTCCACAATAAACTGATCTTAAAAAGTCAATAAACAAGTTGCGATGGCCTACCTATATGATGGCTGTTGTCTCACTTCCTTGAACCTGATTGTGATGTATAATATTCCTTTCTTGTTGCTCCAAGCATGCTTAATACTCTCATAATTTCAGTAGTAAAAGTCCACTTTATGTCACGTGACGGATTTATTCGTCTTTGCAGATTTGCAATTTCGACTCGAGTTAACTCGCAGACTGGCTAAACCAACCGTCTGCTAGCTGTCTCACGTCACCAGAGTCAGCTAAATCCCAGCACATAGAGACTCTTTCACCTAGATAGTATCACATAGAGACTGTGTCTGTTCCTTGAATTAGTAAATACAAAAAAAACATCAAAACCATTCAACAGTAAAAATTGAATTGATGTCCAACAAATAAACAAAAGATACAATACAGATGAACAATTGATAAAGCTCTGGTTGCCGAATATTCTATCCCTTTTGCCAAAAGCGCTTATTGTTAATTGTAAGATTATAGATCATTACATTTATATTTACATTTAATCATTTAGCAGACGCTTTTATCCAAAGCGACTTACAAAAAAGGGGAGAGCAATAGAAGCTACTAAACAAACAAGGCCAACAACCTGTAAGAGATGTAAGAAGTCTCAGTTAATTAGCACAGTTCACAATTTATTTTATTTTTTTGGGATAAACAAACAAAAATTTATGGATAGTTAAGTGCTAATCTTTATTGGTCAGGTGCAATTGGAAGAGATGTGTCTTAATATGTTTTTTAAAAATGGCTACAGACTCGGCAGCACGAATTGAGATCGGATCGATTGAGAATTGAGTTCATTCCACCAGGTGGGAACGGTCCAGGAAAATGTCTGTGAGAGTGATTTCATGCCTTTTTGGGATGGAACCATGAGGCGTCACTCACTCGCAGAACGCAAGCTTCTGGAGGGTGTGTAAGTCTGAGCAAGCGGTTTTAGGTATATTGGTGCAGAGCCAGTGGTTGTTTTTTAGGCGAGAACTAGTGCCTTGAATTTGATGCGAGCAGCCATTGGCAACCAGTGCAGTCTGATGAAGAGAGGCGTAACATGAGCTCTCTTCGGCTCATTAAAGACCACTCTCGCCGCTGCATTCTGGATCAGCTGCAAGGGTTTGATAGTGCATGCTGAAAGCCCAGCTAGAAGAGCATTACAATAGTCCAGTCTGGAGAGAACAAGAGTTTGAACCAGGAGTTGTGCAACCTGTACTGATAGAAAGGGTCTAATCTTTCTAATGTTGTATAGAGCAAATCTGCAGGACCGGGCTGTTGCAGTAATGTGGTCAGTGAAGTTTAACTGGTCATCAATCACAACTCCAAGGTTCCTGGCTTTCCTGGATGCAGTTATGGTTGATGAACCAAGCTGAATGGAGAAATTTTGATGAAGTGCTGGGTTGGTTGAGAAAACAAGTAAATCTGTAATTCTGCAAGATTGAGTTGAAGGTGATGTTCCTTCATCCAGTCAGAAATGTCTGTCAGACAGGCAGCGATACGAACACTGACTGTAGGATCATCTGGTTGAAATGAGAAGTAGAGTTGAGTGTCATCAGCATAGCAGTGATAGGAGAAGCTGTGTTTCTGAATGACAGAGCCTAATGATGACATGTAGATGGAGAAGAGAAGTGGTCCAAGCACTGAGCCCTGGGGAACCCCAGTAGCTAGATGATGTGACTTAGACACTTCACCTCTCCATGACACCCTGTAGGACCTACCAGAGAGGTAAGACCTGAACCACTGCAGAGCAGTTCCTGAGATCCCCGTCATCTTAAGTGTTGACAGGAGGATCTGGTGGTTAACTGTGTCAAAAGCAGCAGACAGATCCAGCAGGATGAGCACTGAGGATTTGGAAGCTGCTTTTGCCAGTCTCAGTGCCTCAGTTACCGCTAGCAAGGCAGTCTCAGTCGAATGGCCGCTTTTGAAGCCGGATTGGTTGTTGTCCAGGAGGTTGTTCTGTTCAAGAAACACAGAGAGTTGATTGAACACAACTCGCTCAAGTGTCTTTGCAATGAAAGGCAGAAGGGAAACTGGTCTGTAGTTTTCTATAAGTGCTGGATTCAGAGAGGGTTTCATAAGCAGTGGGGTTACCCGAGCCTACTTAAATGCTGTGGTAAAGGTTCCCGTGTGAAGAGAAGTGTTGACAATGTGAGTGAGTGCAGGAGTGATTGAAGAAGAAATGGCCTGAAGGAGGTGAGTGGGTATAGGATCAAGTGGACAGGTAGTAGGGTGATTGGAAAGGATGAGTTTAGAAATATCTGCCTTGGAGAGCGGAGAGAAGGGTGGAAGCGTGTTCATGTTAGTTGTTGAGATGTGCGTGTCAGTTTGTGGTGAGGAGAACTGGTTGCTGATGAGAGATGTGTTGTTTGTGAAAAATGATGCAAATTCATCAACTGTAAGAGTTAATGAAGGAGGGGGAGGAGGAGGACAATGGAGAGAGGAGAATGTTTTAAAGAGTGTGCGAGAGTCAGAGCAATTGTTGATTTTGTTGTGGTAGTATGTTGTTTTAGCAGTGGTGACATTTGTAGAGAAAGAAGAGAGAAGAGACTGATACAAGGTAAGGTCAGTATAGTTTTTAGATTTCCGCCATTTCCTCTCTGCCGCCCTGAGTCCAGAGCGATGTTCACGGAGAACATCAGACAGCCAGGGGGCAGATGGGGTAGGGCGGGCTGGTCTGGATGAAAGGGGGCAAAAACTGTCTAAGGAGGATGTTAGAGTGGAGCAAAGAGTGTCAGTAGCACTGTTAGTGTCCAATGCTGAGAACTGAGCAGGTGGAGGGAGTGAAGAGGAAAACATTGTGGATAGGCGAGAGGGAGAGAGTGAGCGTAGATTACGCCGAAAGCTAATCTGTGTAGGGGTGCGTGTTGTATCAGGAGTCAGTATGAGGTTAAGAATGATGAGAAAGTGGTCTGAGGTGTGTAATGGAGTAACTAAAGTGTTGTCTGTGGAGCAGTTGCATGTGTAGACGAGGTCTAATTGGTTACCTGATTTGTGAGTAGCCGTAGTAGATCATAACCATAACCTAGATGTGCTGTGTTTGACAGAAATCTGGCTAAAACCTGACGACTACATAACTTTAAATGACTGAGATTATTGTTATAAACACGAGCCACGTCTAAAATGTAAATTTATTTTGTTGCTGTAATTTATAATAATATCTTCAGTATTACTCAGAAGTCTAGTTTCATATATAATTCCTTTGAAGTTTTGGTGCTTTATGTAATGCTGTGTAGTGTAAATGATAAATCCCGTTTCACATTTGTGTTGGCTACTGTATACAGGCCACCAGGGCACAGACTTTATCAAAGAATTTGCTGGTTTTCTATCAGAGTTAGTACTGGCTGCAGATAAAGTACTAATTGTTGGTGATTTTAATATCCATGTTGAAAATGAAAAAGATGCATTGGGATTGGCATTTAGAGACATTCTAAACTCTATTGGAGCTAGACAACACGTATCAGGACCCACTCATTACCTTAATCATACTTTAGATCTAATAATGTCACATGGAATAAATGTTGTTACTGTTGAAATTCTGCAGCAGAGCGATGACATCTCAGATCATTACCTAATATCATGTATACCTAATTTAGCTAAGGCTGCAAAGCCATCCCCTCGCTTCAAATATGGCAGGACTATAACCGTTGCGACTAAAGATTGCATTGTACATAACCTTCCTCATCAGTTCCATCTCCTCAGCATTACAGATAGCCAAGAGGATCTTGATGTTGCAACAGAAACTATTGACTCTTTCTTTACTAGCACTTTAGACATAGTTACTCCCCGGCGCTTAAAGAAGATTACGAGCACACTCGGGCCCTTAAAACAGCAGCCAGAAAAATGGAGCGCAGCTGGAAGAAAACATAACTGGATGTTCCCTTTCGGGGAACTCGAGCTGCGTCGAAACGCTGTGAGAACGCCTCTGCGTTAATGCGTCGTGAAGCGCCTGTAGAACCATTCCATCGGAAAAAAGATCGATCGTCGGCGTGATGACGTCATTGACCGGAAGCTAAAAAGCGTCCGTGAAAACAAACAGGAACTAGCTTCTGAGCCTTCAGCAAGCGATCTGTGTGAACCTGTCTGTCTATTTGGTGTTTTTGTCTGTCTATATTCAGAGATTTTCCACCCTTTTTGTTAAATATCAGTAGTTTAACAAAAATAAAGAGAAAATAAAATAGATAGAGATGGCGAGTGAGAGCTGTAATTTCAGGAAGTGTGTTCCTCCCTGCCCACGCTACATCACAGGCGGGGACACACACCTTCTCTGTGTTGCATGCTTGGGAGCGCAGCATGCCCAGGCAGCCCTCGAGGGGGCTGCTTGCGAGCATTGTGAGCGATTACCACTAAGAACGCTGCGCTCCCGCCGGGCACTCTTCGAGGAGGGTGCCTCGGCTCGTGTTCCCCGCGGCTCTGGTCCCGCTGCCGCCGAGGCGGAGCGAAGGCTGCAGTCGTGGGGATCACAATTGGATGTTGCAGAGGGGTTAGAGACGGGCGCTGCCTTATCTCTGCCCTCACCTGCTCCATCCAGCGGCTCTTCTCGGGGCATGGAAGCACGCATGGCGGTTTCTTCCCCCCCGAGAGAGTCGCCGGTGCTTCATCTGTCCAGCTCTGAGGAGGTGGACGTTGAAAGCATCGAGACTGAAGACTCGCCACTTCAGTCCCCTGCTAGTGAGGAGCTAGTTGAGGTTCTGACGCGAGCAGTGGCCAGATTAAACATCGACTGGCCCACTGAGAGAACTGAGGCAGGAAGAAAGCGTCACAGCAAATTAGACGAACGATTCCTGCCGTCTCGCGCTTCAGAGCCTCAGCGGCGGGGCCTGCCGTTCTTCCATGACTTGCACACTGAGGTGGCAAGATCATGGAGGAGACCGGCATCATATAGAGTGTTCAGCCCGCAGACCTCGGTCTACAGTAACATCGCCGGGCTGAAACAATATGGTTATGGGGCGATGCCAAAGGTTGAAGAGACGCTTGCGAGCCATCTCTCGCCTTCCTCGGCATCGTCCCTTAAGGCCCCGACTTTACCCACCAGACCTCTAAAGACAACGTCGGCGCTGGTGGGTAAAGCGTACTCGGCAGCGGGTCAGGCGGCTGCATGCCTGCACACGATGGCTATCGTGCAGGCATATTAGGCTGACCTGCTGAGGGATCTGGATGGTAGTGATGTTTTGGGGGGAGATATTGTCACTGAATTAAGAACATCAGCTGATTTAGCTCTCCGGGCCACCAAGGAGACGGCCGGATGTGTTGGCCACTCCATGGCAGCATTGGTGGCCACGGAGAGACACCTATGGTTGAACCCCACAGACATCAAGGAGAGGGAGAAAGCTTTCATGCTTGATGCGCCGCTTTCTCCTGGAGGCCTCTTCGGTGACGCAGTCCACACTGTCACCGAGAGGTTCCAGGAGTCGAAAAAGCAAGCTGCGGCGCTCAAGCAGTTCCTCCCTCTCCGGGTCCAGGTCCCTGAGGGCTGCTGCTGATACCATCAAGCAGCCCAAACCGAGTACGAGCTCCTCACATAGGGCTCAACAAAAACAGAGCGTCGCTGCCCGAGCTCCCCCTCAGCGCGAGGACGAGGGGCGGCGCTCTCAGACGAGGCCTTCAAGGGGCAGGGCTGATCTGCGGACAGTCCTGATCGCTAAGAAGGCCTCGTCGAAGCGTTCCTGACGCCAGAAGCGTCAGGACGCTGAGGGTGGTTCCCCCCGTAGGGAAACGGTGTTTACCCCTACCAACGGTACCCGTTTCGCTACGGCACCCTCGGGGGGCCGCGCTGCCAACCCTGCCGCAATGCCGGGGCGCAGTCGGTCTCCGCGGGCCACCCGAGGGTGGTCCGCACCCCCTCCGGGGGGCCCCCGAGCATTCAAGTCAGTCGTTCCCTGCCGGTCCGCCGCTTCAGGGCACTGTGCTTGTTGCTCAAAATACACCAGAGGCCAGCCTCGAGAGGCTGGTTCCCTTAGTAGATTTTCTAGACGAGTGGAAACGTCTATCAAATATATCTCATTGGGTCCTGCAGATAATAGAAAAGGGGTACGCCATTCAATTCAGAAGTCGGCCACCTCCTTTCTGCGGTGTCCTACCTACAGAGGTGGGCCCGGAGCAGGCTCTGGTAATGGCACAGGAAGTAGAGACACTCCTGCAAAAAGGGGCTATAGAGAGGGTTCCCCCTCCCAGCAGGGAGTCTGGCTTTTACAGCCGTTACTTCATCGTGCCGAGGAAGGATGGGGGCTTACGCCCGATATTAGATCTGCGGCTATTGAATCGCTCGGTGGCCAAGCTCAAATTCAAGATGCTTACACTCAGACAGATTGTATCGCAGATCAAGTCGGAGGATTGGTTTGTCACCATAGACCTCAAAGATGCGCATTTTCATGTCTCCATCCTTCCACATCACAGGAAGTTCCTGAGGTTTGCCTTCGGGGGAGAGGCATACCAATATCGGGTACTTCCCTTCGGTCTAGCACTGTCACCCCGCACGTTCACCAAGTGTGTGGATGCAGCTCTGGCGCCTCTGCGTCTGCAGGGCATCCGCATTCTGAACTATATCGACGACTGGCTGATTCTAGCGAATACAGAGCAGATGGCGGTTCAGCATCGAGATGCTGTTCTCGCCCATATGTCGAAGCTGGGGTTGAGGCTGAACGCCAAGAAGAGTGTGCTTTCTCCGGCTCAGAGAACCACTTTTCTAGGTGTGAACTGGGATTCGGTAATTATGCGGGCGCAATTATCGCCAACACGCATAGCATCGATCCTGGCAGCCGTCAAAGAACAGAAGCTAGGCCGGGCCGTCACTGTGAAACAGTTCCAGAAACTGTTAGGTCTCATGGCAGCAGCGTCCAACGTGATACCTTTTGGCCTACTGTACATGAGGCCACTGCAGTGGTGGCTCAAAACAAAAGGGTTCTCCCCGAGGGGAAATCCGCTCCGCACGATCAAAGTCACGCGGCGATGCCTACGTGCTCTGGTCATGTGGAAAAACCCGGGGTTTTTATCTCAGGGTCCCGTGTTGGGGGCTCATGTTCGTCGCGTAACGCTAACAACAGATGCCTCTCTCACGGGCTGGGGGGTGACCATGAGTGGTCGCTCATCCCAGGGTCTATGGCAGGAACATCAGCGGCACTGGCACATAAATCGGCTAGAGATGCTCGCAGTGTTTCTTGCATTGAAACAGTTCCTGCCCGACCTCAGGGGCCACCACGTGCTAGTCAGGACAGACAACACGTCGGTGGTCGCCTATATAAATCACCAGGGGGGTCTGAGGTCTCGTCCGTTGGACAAATTGGCACATCGGATCCTCCTGTGGGCCCAAGGGAAATTGCTGTCAATCAGGGCAGTGTATATCCCGGGGGCCCTGAATCAGGAAGCAGACAGCCTGTCGAGACAGGGGCCGAGGCCCGGGGAATGGAGACTCCACCCAGAGGTGGTGGAGCTTCTGTGGAAGGTTTATGGGAAAGCGGAAATAGACCTATTTGCTTCGGCGGAGAATTCCCACTGCCCGCAGTGGTTTTCTCTGACCCATCCGGCCCCGCTGGGGCTGGATGCCATGGTACAGGAGTGGCCGAGGCTGCCTCTGTACGCCTTCCCCCCGATTGTCTTGCTTCCAGGAGTTCTGGAGAGGGTACGCCGGGACGGGGCCCAGGTACTTCTAGTGGCTCCGTACTGGCCGACCCGAGTATGGTTTTCGGACCTGATATCTCTCCTGGAAGGCTCTCCGATGGAGATTCCGACCAGGAGGGATCTACTCTCTCAGGCGGGCGGGAGATTCCTGCACCCACGCCCGGAGATGTGGAAACTGTGGGCCTGGCCTCTGAGGGGGCTAGGCTCATAGAGGAAGGTCTCTCGGCCGAGGTCGTAGAGACCATCCTGCACTCCAGAGCTCCGTCCACAAGGAAGCTGTACGCTTTGAAATGGAGACTTTTCTCAGCATGGTGCAGAGAACGCCAGTGGGACCCAGTTAACTGCCCGGTTGGTACAGTGCTGGAGTTCCTGCAGGCAAGGTTCTCGGCAGGGTTGACCCCCTCCACAATAAAGGTGTACGTGGCGGCCTTGGGTGCCTTCCACGTCCCTTTCGGTGGAGTGTCTTTGGGAAGACACCCTCTAATTACACGCTTCCTTCGTGGCACTTTAAGGTTGAGGCCGGCTATGCACTCGAGGGTCCCAGCATGGGACTTGGCCATTGTTCTGAGGGGCTTGTCCGGACCACCGTTCGAACCTCTGGAGGAGGTTTCGGACAAGTTCCTCACCCTAAAAACCATCTTTCTTTTGGCCATATCGTCTCTCAAAAGAATAGGAGATATTCAGTCCCTGTCGGTAGGGCCCTCATGTTTAGAGTTTGCGCCGGGGATGGTGAAAGCATTTCTGCATCCCAGGCCGGGTTATGTCCCCAAGGTTCCTACGAGCCCACGGGGCCCCATCACTCTACAAGCCTTCTGTCCTCCTCCGTTTAAGACGTCAGACCAGGAAAGGTTAAATCTGCTGTGTCCTGTGAGGGCACTGGATACATACGTCCACAGAGCTGCCCTGTGGAGAAAATCTGACCAATTATTTGTCTGTTTCGGACCCCCTAAGAAGGGGGCTCCAGTATCCAAGCAGAGGATGAGCAAGTGGGTGGTCGAGGCCATCTCACTTGCTTATGAAGCTGCCGGACAGCCGTCTCCTCTGGCTGTCTGGGCGCATTCAACCAGGGGTATGGCTGCTTCTAAAGCACTCTTGTCGGGGGCTTCCCTCCACGATATTTGTAACGCGGCCGGATGGTCGTCTCCGTTAACCTTCGTCAGGTTCTATGAACTAGACCTGGCATCTACTGTTGGGGCGCAGGTTCTCTCGTAACCGTGTGCGCTTCGGCTTCACACATACGAGACACTTGGTCCTATGGCGATGTGGATATAAGCGTTCTCACAGCGTTTCGACGCAGCTCGAGTTCCCCGAAAGGGAACGTCTCAGGTTACGTATGTAACCCTAGTTCCCTGAGGGAACGAGACGCTGCGTCGCTCTGCCATACTCCCGGCGTGTCCGTGATCACTTACTTCAGGCTTTATCAGAAGTTAGTTCCTGTTTGTTTTCATGGACGCTTTATAGCTTCCGGTCTATGACGTCATCACGCCGACGATCGATCTTTTTTCCGATGGAATGGTTCTACAGGCGCTTCACGACGCATTAACGCAGAGGCGTTCTCACAGCGTTTCGACGCAGCGTCTCGTTCCCTCAGGGAACTAGGGTTACATACGTAACCTGAGACGTTTTTCGCAATTTGTGAAAAAAGAGCATGAGTGCATACAGAAAGGCCATATAAACAGCTAAATCTGCTTATTTCTCAACTCTTTTAGAAGAAAACAAACACAACCCTAGGTATTTATTCGATACAGTGTCTAAATTAACAAAAAATAAAGCTTCAACTTCTGACTTTTGTAAACAACACAGCAGTAATGACTTTATGAACTTCTTTACTTGTACTCGTATCTACCGTTTCTATCAAAAATACTACAAAAGGCTGTGTCTTCACAGTGATGTTCCTTTTTTAGAAAGAAATGGTATATGTGAGGATTTCCAGTCAGGATTTAGACTGTATCATACTACTAAGACTGCTCTCATTAGAGTTACAAATGATTTACTCTTATCATCTGATCGTGGTTTTATCTCTCTATTAGTGTTACTCGATCTTAGCGCTGCATTCGATACTATCGATCACAATATTCTTCTGAATAGAATCAAAAAATTATGTTGGCATTAGTGGAATTGCATTGGCATGGTTTAAATCGTACTTATCTAACCGTTATCAGTTTGTAGCAGTAAATGAAGAGATGTCACACCAATCACAAGTTCAGAATGGAGTACCGCAGTGTTAGGACCGTTGCTTTTCACCCTGTATATGCTACCACCGGGAGATATCATTAGGAAGCATGGCGTTAGTTTTCATTGTTATGCTGACAATACTCAGCTCTATATTTCTTCACGCCCTGACCAGACTTACCAATTCAAAAGATTAACGGAATGCATAGCTGATAGAAAAAAATTGGATGAATAGTAATTTCCTGCAATTTAATTCAGATAAAGCTGAATTTGCCTCAACGGCACGTCGCCCTCAATAAACCCGTCTCCGGCACAATAACTCCGCTCTTTCAAGTATTCATATTCTTGTATAATCGACACGCCATCGTAAAAAAATGAACCCATCTCTTGCGTGGTTTCTCCCAAGGTTTATTTTTCTCCATCAGTTCTTCAACAACAGCCATCATTGTTGTAAATTAATTCAACTCAAGTGCCTTTGATGACGTGGCTGATTACGTTTCTGGTGATAATCTGTCAATCATCGCCCTGACAATGTGACTGGTCTGAACAGTTTCTGTTCGGGCATAACTCCTCTACGGATCGAGTCAAGACCGAACTTCCTGACCTAAAAATATTGTGGGCGGGGCTAAATTCTGCTGCCATCCAGGCTAGGGATTTCGCCAAAGCTAAGGCAAATGTGAGTTTCTGCTCGAGGGCACCCTCTGGCTTCCAGTATGAATGAAACTTTTGGGTAAAAAATAAGAAAAATTAATTTAGCTTATATGGGAATCCATATGTTTTTCTTCAATGTACATTAGTTCATTGAGGTCAAAATTGACTCTCTCTTGATTTAGCCATACACTGTTAAAAAAATCCGTAAATTTAGGGGTCCCTTTACCGTAGATTTGCTACGGATTCGCTCCGTTTTGCGAAATACGGAAAGTTTGCTGTTGCGCAAGGCAAAATGGGTAGAATTTTCTCCCCCAGCCAGATTTATTGAACTGCTCCAGTGTAAACCGCACTCTCTGGCTGGTGAACATATGTAGAGTTAAATCTCAACACTGAAAGAAAGAATAAAATTACCGGGGCATTTCGGCGACACAAGCTGAAACATTTGGCTGAAACTTTTTTCACAGACGCCATTTTTTTTTATACTTGCGATGTAGACCACACAAGGAGGGATGATGCTGATATTGCGTGTTTTATGCGGTTTCATCGTATTTACATATGTATTTTATTACATCATAGTGTTTTATAACTATGTATGTGCTGTGCTGGCTAAACAGCTCTCATAGATGCATTTTTGTTGACGTGTGATTCGGAGCAGACCTGAGGCGGTTGCTTTTTAACAGGGAAACACCTTAAGTAAGTGTTTGCCTCATTTACAATATGTATTTTATAACATATTGATTTAAAGCGATGTCTGAATGCTCTGCGTGCTTAAACGAGACAACTTTTCTCACATGCTGCATTTTGACTCGCGATAGCTACTGAGCAGACGACGTGGAGGGTTACTTGTATAAGGGAATCACCCATAGGAAACACCGAAAGTAAGTGTTTTAGTCTAATTTGCAACACGTTTTTTAGGACATATTGTTTTATAACGATATATAACTTGACACTTTAATAACGCGCCTAAACCTTTCTCTCAAACTAGGCTGAGGCTTGTGGCGGTATTTTCTCTGTTCTCTGTGATGCGGTGCAAACTCCGTGTGCACCGCATCACAGAGAACAGAGAAAATACCGAAACAGAGAAAACACCGAAACAGTAAGTGTCCAACACCTCTATTAATCTGTATCTTTAATGTATCATTATGTATTTATGTCTTGGAAAACGCATTCAGTAGCTATGCTGCTTGAAAGGCTGCTTACGAGTTTTATAAAGACGAGCCATGCACAGTGGCCTCCCTGAAGAAACTAGCATCAGACGGAGTAACGTTAACGCTTTCACTTTCATTCCAATTAACATTGCACTCGTGTAAAAAAAAGCAGTTCAGTGCGTCCTCGTCCTCGTGACGGTTAAGAGGTTAATATTGTTCATTCATCAAACTCTAATCTTATTGCACTACTTAATCTTTGTGTCTGATTTGTATTATAAATCCAGATTCAAAGATGCAGATGAAATGACTAACAAATCAGTGACAAGTTCTAGGCAGGATTGTTAATGAACGTTTTTTTTTTTTTTTCTGAAAATGTTGACCTCATTTGTTTTGCGCAGAAAATGTGACCTGTCTGATGTCTCTGTCTTCAGAAGCATCAAGTTCAACAGCTGCATCAACACTGATTTTTGACAATCCCCTAGAATGAAACCAAGGCTCCACTGATGACCATTCTTTCTGTTCTGCATTAAAAAAGGTATGTATATGGTATAGACAAAACGTGTGGTGCTTGTCTTGGAAGATTATTGAAGGATAGATATTGACCAATAATACTTATTTACAATAAAGCACAACTATGACCTCTGTGCATACCAATTCAAATTACTTATTGACAGGTTATAGTCAGGACAGGATGGTAGTTAGAAAATGATCATAAAAGAATAGAAAAAATACTGTGCAAGTCAATGTGAGTAAAAGATGACAGAGTTCAACAATTTGGGAGAAAGAATGACTTTAGGCTGAGTAAATCATAGGATAATTTTCACTTGCGGGTGAACTATCCCTTTATCCTAGTTGTTGTTGAAATAATTAAAGTACATGGGTAAGAATTTTAATATAATTGATTCATTATGAATGGGGTCTGTTTAAAACTAATGAAAAATGTATTCTTTAAGACTACTTAAAGTATTTCTTCATCCTCAAACTATTTTTAACTCTTGTTTGCCAGCACACCTACCATATGACTGAAAAACAGAAGAACAACTCCACAATTTCCTTATTTGGAGGACTAATACTTTTAGAATGGGTAAGTAATTCATATTAAATATTTATGCAAAATGTATTTATCATTCAAACTTTTGGTCAATGTTTGGATATGCCTTCACTTTTAAAGGGATTTTTAACTCAACCGTTGCTGTGTGTAGGTCATATAATCATGTGAATGAGTAACAATTCTATGAGAGCAAAAAAAAAAACATGCTTAGAAAACATGTACAAAGAGCCCTGTGGCTCATGACGACATTGATAACTTGAGACACAAAACGATCAGTTTGTGTGAAAAATAGAGTCGTATTTATATAATTTTTCAACTTCATATACAACACTATATCCAACAGCCTGGAACGAGCTTCATGTCCGGTAAGGTCAATATCCATACTCTGGATATATACACGCTTCACTTCCGATAAGGTCAGTATCCACGCTCTGGCTGGTATATCGAGTGTGTATATTGACCTTACTGGAAGTGTTCCAGGCAAGCAGTATCCCTCTCAGAGACTGAAGATCTTGCGCCTCGATCTCCCCCCCCAGTGAAATATATTCACTGACATGCAGGACTTGAAGTATTACACACCACTTGATAAGTAGCTTTAATATAATTCTGATGACAGAAATGCCTACTGTGCCTTATTCATTTATTTTAAAAGTTAACCTTCAGTGATGTAAAGGGTCTTGCTTGTTAATAAAGAACTAGTTTGTTAAAACAACTCTTTGCCTCCCTTAATTTTTCAACTTTACAATGAACAGATTGTTACTCAATTATAATCAATATAATACTCAATTCGAGTCAAATTTAACACTCATAAAATGTATATATGACTCCCTCTGTTTGGGAGTTAAAATAACACTTTTTAAAGTGTGAAATATGTACATTACTCACAAGAGCACATTTTAACACTTAGGGAGTTAAAATGTACTCTGTGAGTAGTTGGCTAAAGGCTGAATGTTTTAATGGTTGTAATGTAAATATTGCAATTCATTCACCACAAAAAGTGCAATCACTTTAAAGCACTGGCAGCTGATTGTTGTGATTCTACATTTGTGCTATATTGATGATAAACGGTATAGAGAACTGTACGAAATTAATCATTTTAGGATGACTGAAGTGTCTGTAAATGGTACGGATTGAGTACTTTAATAATACGGAATATTACATTTTAGGTTTGATGGAAGTGTCCATAAATGGTAAAGAAAAACTCAGGTAAATCTACGGAAATATCTGTTTTAAGGTTTATGGAAGTGCCTGTACAATAATTAACTGTAAGTAAATAATGTAAATAATGTAAATAATCAACACTGTTAAAGACTTGGATTCCCATCCTAAACATAAGCCCCGTTTCCACCACAGGAACTTTACCCAGGAACCAGGAACTTTGGGTGGTACTCGGTGTGTTTAGACCGTAGGAACCAGGGTCTAAATGAAGTTCCGGGTAAATATTTCCCCCTCCAAACGACCCTGCTCGCGAGTAGTACATTTTCAACTTTCGAGGGTCGGGACTTGGGCGCTGAATATGCTGATTGGTTTAGCATTTTATTTCAACCAGCATTTTTAAAAGTCTTTTGCGAGGTTCGGTCTACGTTCAGTAAATATCAGTCTTGCTCTCTGTCTGATGGCGCGCGTTCGGCTCAGCCATCTCATGTGCAATGTCAGTAATAGCTGATAAATATATACATTTTCATTTTAAATCTAGCTTTACAAGCTTTCTGAATATGCTGCATGCCGCTGAATCTGCATATTAGTGCTCTTTTCTGTCGTTGTTAATTACCTCTTAGTAAATCTATACATAACCAGCAAAAGCAGCACAGCTTGAATCTCTTCCATACTCGTTATTAATTTTTTTACAGTCTACATTTTTCACCATAAATGAACTGACCGATTACATTTAAGTGTGCGTCCTTACATGACGTGACAGCGTGCGCCGCGCTCATGTTGACAAGAGAGGAAAGTTCATTTTTCTGAGGGGTAAACTTTTTATCTCTTAAGTTATGAAGATAATGTTGGAATAATGACACGTATATTGCCCCAGGCAGTTTTTACTTTAACGCCTGACAGACATTTTTTTTCTTCTGAGATGATTATTACACTTTGCAATAAATAAACTGCTTATATAATACTGTATTAGTCCCGGTGGCCGTTAAGAGTTGCTATATACAGTTAACACATTCCAGCTGCTGGAGAAAACTGCGTGGACATTTTTGATGCGGCAGACAAACTGCATGTGACAAAAGATTGCGATTGAAAGTCATCACATGTAAACACCAGATCGGTTTAAATAACGTCTCATGTAAACAGTCCACTAAATCTTTCAATCGGTACACAAAAAAAATGATTACTGTCCGTCACTGACTTGGAGGAGCAGTCGCGCGCAGTCCTACATCACCGGACTAATTTGCCTAATCTTCTGCAGTGGAAACGCAGACAGTTGCAGGTTTGGGGGGGGAGAAAAGTTCCTGTAAAAAAGTTCCTGGTACAAATTGTTCCGGGTAATTTTGGTGAAAACGGGGCTATAGACTAATGTTGGACGTTTGATGGAGTATTTCTATGTAAAAAAATACTCCTTCTGGTTTCTCACAAGTTTCTGAGAGTTTTTTTTCGAGTATGGGTCGGCTTGACGTCAATAGAATGGAAGGTCCATGTATGTGCCGTACGGGCTCTTCTCCCGGTAGGGTGCGCGCACGTGACTAGAGCGAGAAAGGAAATGCACGCCCATAAACACTCTCTCAGCTGCAGATCCACTTGTCCATGAACACTTATGTCGTTAAAGTCCGCGCCGTGCTCCACTTTATTCCTATGGGTGACATCAAGTGACTTCAACGCTTCAGCACAGCATTCCGGGAAGGCAGCGCTGCATTTGAACCAATTTGAATGCAAATGACGGGAAGCTTCACAACATTGCTTCAGTCGCGTCGCAAAGTGGATCTCGACGGTCACTGCTGTCACAGGACTTCACCAAATCATACCAAAGTGTGTTTTTGACGGAGCGGTCCCAGCGATAAAGGTTCGGTCCTGCTTTGGAAGCAGGCAGTGAAACTGCAGTAAAACTGCTTCAAATGTCTATGCTGTTGGCTATCGTCGCGTGAGTAAACATCAGTAAACGACACGATCGCGTGCTTCATCATTCAAATGCGCTAACGGTTACTCCATTGTTGTTCTATGTATAACGTTACACTAATCTGACGTGCAAAACCGTTTTGCTTGCTACTGTTAAGGTTTAGTCGCATTCAATAGTCCATAAACCGAATCATGTCCTCATAAACTGCAAGTAAACACACACAAATGTTGACAGGCCACTAAATACAGTACATACCATAGAGACGGACGTCCTGCTGTTTCTGCTTCTCCTGTTCAATTTATTTCAGCCTCCGAATCTGATTCTGGATCATATTTGTATTAGCTGAATCTGATGGATAGCCATGGGTTTCTCCAGGCGCTCGTTTTTTTACGGAAAGACTCGGTACAGCCTATATTTCTTTTATAAATATAATAAAACTAAAGACTTTTCGGAGATATGAAGGATGCAATATTCTATAGGTACTCAAGATTGAAATGAGATTGACTGAAACTAAGTGTTTCACCCCCCCCCCTTTAATTAAGCAATTTGAACAAGCAGTTTTGAGAAGAAAAAAAAAGATTCCATAAAAAGATTTTCAACATGCCAAAATAAGTTATGTGCATATGTTACGCAGGTTTCACGTGCATATAATACGCACTTTATAACGTTTTGTGCACACACTCCACACAACTAAATCTACCAAATGGGGTGACAATGCAAATCATATGCACGTGGCTTATAAATCACACAATGAATACAATTTTTGCGTGTTATATTAACATATCCACATTCCATACCACTAAACCAATTAATGGGGTGATGATGCATATCATATGCACGTAAAAACTACTTTTGCTGTATAAATCGCACGCTAAATACAATTTGTGCTATACATACGCATTTCATGAAAACGAGTTGGTAAAAATACAGGTACAAGGAGGAGGAAGAACAAAAAATTGCAACACAAAGCAGAGTAGTTATTTCTGACATTTTGAGCTACTATGATAGAACATGTTTTTATTGATCAAAAGACAGAAAAATATGAAATTTGTTTTAGATGAAATATGCACTTCTCTCTGAGAACTGTTTTGAACAATCAGTTTTCTATTTTTTTGGTGTATTGTTTACTGACTGCTTAATAGTGTATATCATTTTGATCACTTTATGATTTGAGATAAGTGTTTGATTTTGACAGTGGTAAAACCGTTTTGAGGTGAAAGTTTAATTTTGCATGAGGATTCAGAGGTTTTGTAAATAGTGCTTGAAGATGAGCTTTTGTGTTGAATGTTTTCAGAAAATGGAGCAAGGTTTCAAAAATAGTGTTTAGCAATTTAGAGAAACTGTAATTTGTATTATTTTTAATATATATTATTATTTATATTATTGTTTACTTTCTCCCATCACCATATGAGATCATGGAGCATGACTGTAGGGAGGCCAACCAGTTGGAGTGGAAAAGGAAATTACTTGCTGTACAAAAAGTTGCGAAATTCAAAAAGGGTGTTTTATTGGAAGGTGCAAAAATATTTACAGTGCAGGAGAAAACAAGAATAAATAAAAACTGTACAAAAAGAAAACAAAACAGCAACAATGTGCTAATCTGGCTACACCAAAAGGCCCAAGTTTGCACCATTGCTCAGTATGTGCTTCCACTGAGTCCATAATCAGAACTGAAATCCTCTCAATCAGCAAGCCTATTTATAGGCTGAAGCCCCACCTACAGGGCATACCAAGTAATAGAAACAAATTTAAATGTTTGTAACAGTACAATTAAATACTAACCCTTATACAGCAGCCATTAAGGAGTTTAACATCCAATTAAAGGGCAAAACATCTATTCCCAAATCCTACCCCTCTGACATCACACCAAAATGGTAGCTTCCACAGGAAGTGATGTGGCTGCAGCTTTAAAAGACAGTTTGACCTAAACAAAAGGTTTGATTGTACAGAGTGTATTGGTGAGCCGGGAAGTTTAACTGCAACAAGGTTTGTAAAAATATTGTAGGGTAAATAAAAGGTAATTATAACATGAGTTATTGTGTTCTGGCATTTTGTTATGTAGATGCATAATGAAAAACTTAAGAAACTATACAAATTGAAAACTAGAACAAAACACAGCAGAAACAAATTTTAGACTGAACAAAACAAAAACTCCATAACACCTTCCTAATGTGTACACAGATGTAAATATTGCCGGCAATGCATAGTACAAGTGAAATGGGTGAATGTTTGCAAGTCCAACTTTATATGGTCAACAGGTTAACCTGTGACAATGACCATCAGCTTCTTAGTCACCATTCTAAACAAGATAACTCCATTGAGATATATCTGACATTGTGAACGTTTTGCTTTCAGACAGTAATAACTTTCCAAAAAATCCAGTACAATAAGTCAACAGCAGCTATCAAAGTTGGCAACAAGAACGTAGGCTAGAGCTTAATTGTTTAATTTATTTAAGGTTTATATATGCTAGTTTCCATGACAGAGTTCAAGATCAATCTTTTCATCTTTCTACTGGAGCTGCCAATAGGGCTGTTTCAAATGATTTTTAAACCACAAGCACAAACTCGGTAGCCCTTCCTTAATTAAGTGTCGGTGGCCCAGTAGTGCATCCGCACTAAATTAAACCACAACCCAACGACATCATCACAACACAACGACATCACCACAACACAACGAAATCATTGTGTTTTAAAGCAGCACTAGGTAACTTTTCAACCTTCATAATATATTTTCAAGACTCTTGTGATGATACATCGACTTACAATAGGTTGAATGACATGTCTGCCATATCTTGATGGGGTCTGTATAGTTTTTAATCGTACTTTTAAAGGGGGGGTGAAACACTCAGTTTCAGTCAATCTCAGGTCAATCTTGAGTACCTATAGAGTAGTATTGCATCCTTCATATCTCTGAAAAGTGTTTAGTTTTATTATATTTGTAAAAGAAATATGGGCTGTACCGAGGCTTTCCGGAAAAAAACGAGCGCCTGGAGGCGTATCGTGTGGGCGGAGCTAAAGAATGACGAGTGCGCACAAAGCGGTGACGTCCTCAAGCGTGGAGAAACCCTTGCTATCGATCTCAGCTAATAGATATGATCCAGAATCTAATTCGGAGGCTGAAATAGAAACAGCAACAGCAGGACGTCCGTCTCTGTGGTATGTACTGTATTTAGTGGCCTGTCAACATTTGTCTTTACTCTCAGTTTATGAGGACATGGCGACCAAACCTTAGTAGCAAGCAAAACGGTTTTGCACGTCAGACTAGTGTAACGTTATACATAGAACAGCAATGAAGTCACGCGCGCGCACCCTACCGGGAGAAGAGCCCGTACGGCCCATACAAGGACCTTCCGGTCTATTAACGTCAAGTCGACCCATACTCGAAAAAAACTCTCCGAAACTTGTGAGAAACCGGAAGGAGTATTTTTAACACATAAACTAACCCACACATACTGAGCTTTTTACACCTTTAAAGACTTGGATTCCCATCCTAAACATAGACAAAGTTTCAAAAACTAATGTTGGACGTTTGATGGAGTATTTCTGTGTTAAAAATACTCCTTCCGGTTTCTCACAAGTTTCGGCGCATTTTTTTTGAGTATGGGTCTACTTGACGTTAAATAGATCGGAAGGTCCTTGTATGGGCTGTACGGGCTCTTCTCCCGGAAGGGTGCGCGCGCGTAACTAGAGGGAGAGAGAGGAAATGCACGCCGTAAACAGTCTCTCAGGTGCAGATCCAGTCGTCCGTGAACACTTATGACGCGCCGCGCTCCACTTTATTCTTATGGGTGACATCGAGCGACTTCAACGCTTCAGCACAGCATTCCGGGAAGGCAACACTGCATTTGAACCGATTTGAATGCAGAAATGACGGGAAGCTTCAAGGCATCGCTTCAGTCGCGTCGCAAAGTGGATGTCCACGGTCACTGCTGTCACAGGACAAATCATACCAAAGAAGTGTGTTTTTGACAGAGCGGTCCCAGCGATTAAGATTCGGTCCTGCTTTGGAAGCAGCCGGTGAGTAACGTTAAATCAACTTCAAATGTCTCTGCTATTGGCTACCGTCGCATGAGTAAACATCAGTAAACGATACGATCGCGTGCTTCGTCATTCAAATGCGCTAACGGTTACTCCATTGTTGTTCTGTATAACACTAGTCTGACTCTGACGTGCAAAACCGTTTTGCTTGCTACCTCTAAGGTCTAGTCACATACAATAGTCCATAAACCGAATCATGTCCTCATAAACTGCGCGTAAAGACACACAAAGGCCCCTAAATACAGTACATACCACAGAGACGGACATCCTGATGTTGCCGTTTCTCCTGTTCAATTTATTTCAGCCTTAGATTTGATTGTGGATCATTATCTGTATTAGCTGAGATAGATGGGTTTCTCCACGCTTGAGGACGTCACCGCTTTGTGCGCTCGTCATTCTTTAGCTCCGCCCACACGATACGCCTCCAGGCGCTCGGTTTTTTCCGGAAAGACTCGGTACAGCCCATATTTCTTTTATAAATATGATAAAACTAAAGACTTTTCGGAGATATGAAGGATGCAATACTACTCTATAGGTACTCAAGATTGACATGAGATTGACTGAAACTAAGTGTTTCACCCCCCCTTTAAGATGTTATGGGTAAAGTAGGGTGAAGGATACCTAATATCTTTTCTCCTGTTTAATGGTTAGTTAGGAAGTGAGGGAAGTATATGTTGTTCTGTTTGTTTTTCTTTAATGTAGGAAATTTAATACTTAATTCCTTTTAGGTAGAGGTATTTTTGTTTTCTTTTGTTTAGGCCCTCCTCCTGAGGTAAAGTTTGTTCTTTTTGTTTATTTTTTCTATTTATTTATGAATGGGCTTTATTTCAAAGGAAATTTATATTTAAATTTGTGATCACTGCTTGGTAACAATAAAAGGCGGAAACGACATTTCAGAATTGAAAAGTTGTTTGATTATTTGTTACTCTGGGTCTGGAGAGTCTCTCCATCTTTTTTTTTTTTTTCTTTTCGTCGTTCCCTATTTTCCCCTAGATTAAGGGAAGACGTAACAGTAACATGAGGCGCTAATGCCCAAGGGAACGTCTGCCAATTCCACCATGCAATTGAAACGTATAATTTTATTAATTAAAATGACATTTAACATGTCTGTTTTTAAATGTTAAAAGTACTTTTAAGTCATACAAATTATGTTTCAACTGCATGGTGGAATTGGCAGACGTTCCTTTTTTGTATCAAGCGCCATGGCAGCGTGTAAAAGCGTTTTCGAGTACGAATATGCAGCTATAATGCCTGTAGATGATTTTGATTTGATATGTCGATTTACAATAGCCTGCCGTGGGCATACTCAATTCTAGTCAGAATATGAGTCTGAAACAGCTCCATTGGGCTGTGATTATGGGGCGCGTTTCAACTGAACCAGGAAAGACCACAATTGGATAGACCTACAACCAATCAGAGCAACGAAGCGACGTCAACAGAGCTCAACTGCACTGTGTTGCCAAGTCCGCGTTTTTTCCCTGCAGATTGTTTTCTCTATCCACAGGTTGAAGCAACTATTTATGTGATATATAGACCCATGAGTGTGAATTTTAGCAGGCAACCTTGCCAAAATACAGTTTTTATTACTCCTCTATGGAGCGAGGCCAGACCAAACTGCCTGGCCTAAAAATTTTGTGGGCGGGGATAAGTTCGGCTGGCATCCAGGCGAGATTTACAATAGTTACACACATAAAAATGATTATAGCGTTTAAATCTTTGTAAGATGGGCCAATCTATAGAGCAATGGCAAGGGAAACTAACTTTATTGCACTCCGAGAGCCCCTCGTGGTCGGGAGCATTTCCGTTGTGTTGTGGTGATTCCGTTGTGTTGTGTTGATTCCGTTGTGTTGTGGCTATTTCATTGTGTTGTGCCTTCTTTCCGTTTATGTTGTGGCAACTTTGTTGTGTTTGTGCCTTGTTTCCGTTGTGTTGTGGCAATTTCGTTGTGTTGTGGATTCATTTAGTACGGCTGCACTACTGGGACCCCGGTAGGGGGGACCATGAGGGCAAAAGTTACCTAATGCTGCTTTAACCCCAAACAGTTTTTTCATTAACCCATAGTAATATACAATGATGTAAACTTACTCAACTTGCTTTTTAAAATTAAATCCAACAAACACATATTTAAAATAGGTTCATTCAAGCTCTGCAAAGCTCCTCAAAAAGTCACTCCGCTGTCATGGATTTTTTTTCTTTTTTTTTAAATTATAGGACTACATTAAAAAGTGTACATGCTTGCAAAATTCTAATAGCTTTTTGTTTCTTCGAGAGTAATATAGATAATATTTCACTTAATTTTTAAATGCTATTTACATTTGTGGATATGAAATTTGGCCATTAAAATAATAACAATTATAAAATAAGTGCACTCCGCTGTCATGGATTTCAGCATGTTGCGTGTTGTCTATGATGCAATAAGGCTCTTCATGACCCAGATCACGCTTCACTCACGTTTCTCGACATTCAGGACATGAGCGGCTCGGGTCAGCTGACTGGTGTTTTCATGTAAATGAGCCATTTACACAGAGCGCGTTTGAAAATAGCTCGACTGACCTCAACGCAATAGAAAAGAATTTAATGCTCCTGCAATGTTTTTTTCCTTAAAAACAGCGCGAGATGAAAAAAATACAGGGGCAACCACTGATCTATATCATTGAGTGCAACACAGCGGCTAACGACGTCGAGCTGACGCATGTAGGCTATGGTAAACAACACAATCACACAATCGTAATAATTTACTTCAAACACACACAAGCTTCAAAGTTGTGCTACAGTTTATATACCATTGTTCTTATAACACAAGACTGTTCTCTGTTTTATTAAATGCTATAATGCGCCGGACTTGTAGCCTACAGAAAAGAACGCATCACACTATATTTACCTGAGGTTCTCGGGCGTAAATGCTCTGTTCAAATCCGTGTCGATATACCTGGTACATTTCTCCACTGCTCTGGGGTTGCTTATGAACGGCTTCGTCACCAGTCTTTTTCTTTCTATCTCGGCTGTATTCTGTATCCACATATTTACTAGCATAATTCCGGACATCTCATTTCCATGTGTTCCTCCAAAAATAGCCACTCGTTTGGCTTCTTGTAAACAAGAAATATTTGTACGCGAACTCATAGCGAGAGCTGCACAGACGTGTGCGGTTCACGAAAGAAGACGAGAGCAAAGTTTCCACCAACTGCTGTTTCCTCTAACCGCCGGTGCGATGTGACTGCTGTTTATATAATGGTTATTTGAAGGGTAAGCCTAAATCCCAAGCATAAGTGCGTCCGTGTGTCATCTACATTAATGTGTGTCATCTACAATAAATGTTAGGTTTTTCAACACATTCGCAGGTTGGTTTATGGAGCGATCATGATGTTCGCCATTGTCATGGGATTATACGCGGAGAAATAATAAACACTTGCAGATGGCATAGTCCCATTTTTAAGAAAAACGTAATTTTAAAGAAAATTGTTTTAGACAGCGATAGGCTATATATTTACTCTGGTCAATAACTCACAAGTGTGGTCTATCAATAGCAGGTGGTATTTTGTGAAAATGCAGAACAACCAGGGCCGGCGCTAGCTCAAATGCCGCTCTAGGCAGAGCACGATCGTGCCGCCCCCCACCTCACACTCACAATTAGGTATCCTTAAGATGCATGTACATACGAATTAATATGTTCTTTATCTATGAAATGACACTAAAATAAAAACGTGCAGGCATGTTTTCAGATTTTATTTTTCATTCTGCAACGTGAAAAAAGTACACAGTGCTACAGCTGCATATCATTTCTGTTTTATAATAGACAGTGTACAGAATAAAACTAGAGCCCTGCACGGGCCTCAAATCTAGGCTTATTAAAATTCTCGGCCCGAGACTGGAGGCCGGGTTTTTTTTTTTTTTTTTTTTTTTTTTTGACATTGTTGCAGCCATTAAAATAGTTCTGTTTTGTATTTAATGTCAAAGTAGATATATTTCGTTTCGTTTCTTTATTAAGTTAATTTAGAAAAATGTTTAGAGCATTTTTTTGTTTGTTAAATTAAAGTTTTATTTTTTTTAAGTGACCAAGCGGCCAGCGGCCGACAGTGAGTTAACCGCATATTTAATCGATTTAGTCTCTCAAATCAACTCTTGGCTTGTCTTGCCTATAATAAAATCCATAGATATAAAACACTTCAAGCATCACAATGTTAGTTAATTTCGCCTACTATTACCACCACAGTAAAAGGCATTTTGACGAGCTGAGGCAGGCTGATTCTGCTCGCGGCTCTCGCAAACGGAGCTAAACAAATAAAAATAAAAAAAGAACATGCAGGTTGTCTTATAGCCTACCTTACACCTACGCAAAATGAATATAAATCCGATCTTCAATTCCCGTTGTATATGCTCATTTAACGGAGTTTACAGCAACGAAAGCATAAGATTAGATGCATTTATTCAGCAGCTCATTTCAAATTCAAAGACCACATAAGAGAGAGCGCGACCTAAGCGCACAATAATTTAGTCATTTCGCAATCAGATAAATACCTGTTATAAATAACGAATGAAGGAACCAGTTGTGAAAAGGCCATAACGCCGGGGACACACTGCAAGCGTGTCGTGAGCATCTCGGCTGCGTGGCGTGTCCGTTTTTATTTCGGCTCCCATGTTAAACGGTTAGAGCTTGCATACTGCCTACGTCGGTCCGAGCCGCGCGGAAAACGCGTGCATGCTTCAAATAGAAGATACGCCTATTTTCACGCGACACGCGAGCGTGTTGGAAGCGTTTCCAGGCGAAATATAATAGGAAAAGATGTGTATATGCCATTTTGACACGAATACATATTAATAAAAATGACATTTTCATGTTTGAAAGTCTGTACATAAATGCAGATATAGGCCGAATTGTAATAATAAAAAACAATATAATTATCGATTTTGAAATATTAAACCAATACAAAACGAAATATTCTGTAGCCTTTTGCAGTCAATACCATGGATATGGTATGGGCCGGCTATACTGCCGTCGTTGTCTTTGCTGTATCAATAGCCAATATATTTATATTTAACATGAAGTATAGGGCTTCCCTGTACATTAATATCAGCAGACGCCCCACGGATGACACGCAACATAAACGCCACGCTTACAAGAAACGCGCGCTGCTGCTGCTGACGCGGACTCTGAACTTATGCTCTGAACACTGTGCGAGCCATATCTTGACAGTCGCGTTAGCTATTATGGTCTCCTGTTGTTTCCACCAGCAGAACATCTCTAAACATATGCAATATGCAAACATATATTTATCTCATTGGAGGTTTCGATTTTTTTCTTGACTGATACACACAAACACACATTCACATAATAGCCTACATTTCAGAAGCGTGCTCGTCGGGCTTTCGCAGCGGCAAAGGGCTTTGATTGCGTCCTCGAGTTTAACTTTTTCAGCTAGTTCGTGCTCAATTGCAATTGTTGCTAGTCCATTGAGTCTGTCTTGTGTCATTGTACGTCGGAGATAATTTTTAATCAGTTTAAGCTTTGAGAAACTGAGCTCACAGTGACGGGGAGAGTGAGAAGCACTCTCAATGCTATAAAAACATTGGGAAAAATCAACACAATCTTATGGTCATGCGTATAAATACTAAGAGTGTAAAATCTTTTTTGCGTGCATATGATACGCACTTTATGCGTATGTATAATACGCCATAACCCTAATAATACGGTTCATATAATACGCCATAAAGTGCGTATCATATGCACGCGAAAAACCACGTAGCCTACCATATGCATGCCAAAACTCATTTTGGCGTATACATTCCACGAGATTGCAAACTATTTATAGGCTATGCATTTTCGTGAGATCGGGCTCAGAAAAATGTATTCCATCCCTTTTTCACAGATGAATTTAAGCGCATCCAGTGGTTTAGATCCAGCAACCAGGCGTCTACCCAAAGCAGTCAGCTCTTCAAACTATTTATGCCTATCAACATCCCGTGAGTCTCCATGAGTCAGGGCCTTTTCCAGTCTTAAGCAATCCTGAAGAACTATTGTAGGCTATTCTCCTTTTCTTTGAGAGATGTGATGTCATATAAAAACCCAAATACGCGCCCATGGTCTCGAAGCAGCGAAAAGCGCTCTTCCACGGAACGGATGGCACAGTCGAGCGTATTTTGCACGCATATACTAATCGATGCCGCTCTAAGTGAGGTGGGGGCGCGGCCGGGCGGAAATTTTTATTTTTAAATTTATACTAATGGAGTGGGAAAAAATGTTGTTGATATAAGTGCCATAATTGTAACCTACCTAATGTAAAACTAACAAATACATATTTTTTTTAATTCTCTCTCTTGGCACCCTGGCTGAGCCGCCGCCCTAGGCGGCTGCCTAGTTCGCCTATAGGCACGCGCCGGCCCTGAGAACAACTACAGTATATTTTCACTTTGAACAAAAGTTGCAGATTGTTACTTTTTGACCCCATCAGTCGTGACGAACGAGGCTGAATCCAGCTTCTTATTCGCAGCTTCTTATTGACGCTATCCGGTCCACCTTAAAAGACGCGACGCTTCCGCGTCTTTGGTTTCTTATTCACGCTCATTTTAGGTACCGTGCGGTTTTTCTCTTTTTCTCGCTTTTTACGGGATTGTGTTGCTTTTGTGTCTATTATGAGAATAAAAGAATAATATATTAGCGAAGATTGACTGTAAACATATTACAACACATACAATATTCCTGGGACCCAGTAATAGACTTTTGTCCACTGTAGTGGACATTATATTTTAGTGAGTTTCTGTGACATCACACACGTCACAGTTTAGAGTCAGGATGTCCTTTATAGAGCACATTCAGGGCTTTGCACAGATACCAAATGTTTGGAGGTTTCACCAGGACAACAACAACTTCTTGGTCTTTAAAAATGGCTGACATTAATGTTTAGCACCCTTATGGAAATATGATAATATTTTTGAATTATAATTTAAATCTGATTAATTTTCTTATTGTTTGTTAGAAATCAACATCTCAGGAAAATGCTATGGGGTTTCTAATCAAAATATGACTCTTTGTTACAAAACAGGGCATTGATTTCTTAAATGTTCACTGTAGAGGACATCGGGACATAAATCAAGTTTATCAGGTATTTTGGAGACACAACAAGTAAATAGAAAAATAAATTACATATCAATATTCCTATGAAATATTACATATTATTATGAAAATGTTGCCAATTATTACTCCCCTTATTACACTTCTTTTTTTCATTACATGTTGCACCAAGAACACAATAATATGCAAATTAGATGCAATATACCGATACATTGTATTGAATGGGAAAATCCAACTATGGCCATTTTACCCACATATTGCATAAAGTAAGATGGTATATCAAAGCATTCAGTTATATATTTTATAACATAGCTCAGAATCATCTTTTAAAAAAGTTTGTTTTAAAAAAAACCTGAAACTTAAAAATGTATTCGTGAATTAAAAATAAATCCCATTGTTTTTGCCTACACATGCAATTTCATTTCATTACATTTTTTTAACAACTGAGTCCTGGTGTCAACTACAGAGGACATATCATAAAATATGAATAAAATATAATTTTCCCAAAAAATAATCTGTCACTTTGTTTCTTGTGCTCTAAACAATCTAATGACATGAAAAAATACAAAATTCAAAAAACTTTTTTTTTCTGGGTCCCAGGAGGATATAGCTAATTTGAGTATGCCTATTCTTTTATTATTGTACTTGCCATTAGCTCAATTTAGGGATCATGCATGTGGTTTTTCTCTTATTTACTTTTAGGGACCTTGATACTATTGTGTCTATTTTCAGAAAATAATAATAAACCATTTAAAAAGGTAATTAACACAGATATATCAGTGAAAATGATTGTAAAAAATATAAATGTTCATACAATAATTACATTTCAGTTATTGCACTCGAATGCTTTGAATACATTAATAAATCAATAATAGGTAAGGTAACTAAAGATTAATGCCAGCTCCAGCTTGGATCCAGCCTCCGAAGACTTCAGATGAACCAACACCAGATGACACCAACCCCTGCAAGCTCTAGTCTAGAACATCAAATATAGATGAAATACAAAATGTATAATCATGTTATCATTGCTTTAAAATGCTAACTAAATTTGCTTAAATGGATATATGGTAAAATGTTAATACTATAATTTGTAATCTTACAACTGTACTTTCTGATTTAATTGATTAATTAAATTGACTTGAAAGAGCCATTGCATTATGGTTACTGTACCATTTTGATGTTTTGAACCTAATCTGACAATGCAGTTAGAAGAGCCATCATTGTGGACCCATTTGGGGAAGTAAAAAATTTCACTGGTGCTTTATACCCATCGTGATTGAATATCTTCATTAAAAATTTCAAATGTTTTTTACTGTAACCTTCTGAAACAACAGCACCCGTGGCCCATTTGGAGGCGCTATATCTCGGCTGCCTTTATGGGTGCATTCAAAGTTGCACTGGGGCATTATACCCAGTGTGCCTGACTGTCACCATGCAGAATTCCAGACATTATTACTGTAGCATTTGGAAGTTATTTATCCATGAATTAGACATATGACAATATAGTAAGAATAGCTATTGCATTGTTGGCCCATTTGGAGGCGCTATATCTCTGGGGTCTTTATGGGTGCGTTCAAAGTTGAACTGGGGCATTATACCCAGTGTGCTTGACTGTCACCATGCAAAATTCCAGACATTTTACTGTAGTTTTTTGAAGTTATGGATCCATGAATTTGACATATATGACAACAGTTAGAATGGCTATTGCATTGTTGGCCCATTTGGAGGCGCTATATCTCAGGGGGCTTTATGGGTGCGTTCACAGTTGAACTGAGGCATTATACCCAGTGTGCTTGACTGACACCATGCAAAAATCCAGACATTTTTACTGTATCATTTTGAAGTTATGGATCCATGAATTTGACATATATGACAACACAGTTAGAATGGCTATTGCATTGTTGGCCCATTTGGAGTCGCTATATCTCAGGGGGCTTTATGGGTGCGTTCACAGTTGCACTTTATACCCAGTGTGCTTGCCTGTCACCATGCAAAACATTTTTTGCCCCCTGAGATATAGCGCCTCCAAATGGGCCAACAATGCAATAGCCATTCTAACTGTATTATCATATATGTCAAATTCATGGATCCATAACTTCAAAATGCTACAGTAAAAATGTCTGGAATTTTGCATGGTGACAATCAAGCACACTGGGTATAATGCCCCAGTTGAACTTTGAACGCACCCATAAAGGCATCCCAGATATAGCGCCTCCAAATGGGCCAACAATCCAATAGCTCTTCTAACTGTACTATCATATGTCCAATTCATGGATCCATAACTTCAAAATGCTACAGTAAAAATGTCTGGAATTTTGCATGGTGACAGTCAGCCACTCTGGGTATAATGTCCCAGTGCAACTTTGAATGCACCCATAAAGCCCCCTGAGATATAGCGCCTCCAAATGGGCCAACAATGCAATAGCCATTTTAACTGTGTTGTCATATATGTTAAATTCATGGATCCATAACTTCAAAATGCTACAGTAAAAATGTCTGGAATTTTGCATGGTGACAATCAAGATCGCTGGGTATAATGCTCCAGTACAACTGTGAACACACCCATAAAGCCCCCTCAGATATAGCGCCTCCAAATGGGCCAACAATGCAAAAGCCATTGTAACTGTATTGTCACATGTCAAATTCATGTATCCATAACTTCAAAATGCTACAGGAAAAATGTCTGGAATTCTGCATGGTGACAGTCAAGCACTGGGTATAATTTCCCAGTGCAACTGTGAACGCACCAATAAACGCAGCTGAGATATAGCGCCTCCAAATGGGCCAACAATGCAATAGCCATTTTAACTGTATTGTCATATTTGTCAAATTCATGGATCCATAACTTCAAAATGCTACAGCAAAAATGTCTGGAATTTTGCATGGTGACAGGCAAGCACACTGGGTATAATGCCCCAGTTCAATTTTGAACGCACCCATAAAGCCCCCTGAGATATAGCGCCTCTAAATGGGCCAACAATGACGAACGTAACACACAGGTGTCAAAAGTAACACAACAATATAAGCTAGATTGATCAGTATTTAAAGTTGGTTTTGAATAGCTGTGTAAGGCCGCCCAAATCGTCCCAATGAAGGCTAACGATTTGTGGGTGACGGTTGCTGCGCGTTCTGTCTTTTCAGCTGGGAAAAGGAATTTTATTCCAATTCTTTATTATCTGACTCCATTTAATCATAATTTAGAATTTAGGTTAGAATGCCAATTGGTTATTTGGTCATTTATATGTAATAGTTTAACTACACATTTAATTATTCCGTTTAACCCTTTGTTGAAATTGTGCCCGTTCGTAACCTGAATAATTCCAGAGCAAGTCAGAATCAATCAAAGTGTAACCATTTATTAACAGTCAGGTAAATGTATAATGCCAATTACATAATCAATTCAAAGGTAGCCTAATCCATATAACATCAAATACTCTGAAGTAAAGAATGAAATGTATACCTGACTTCTGAAAATTACATAATGCTGGCTATCTTGAAACATCCAGCATGGCAGGCTTACCTGACTACAGAATCGAGCCCTGAGCTCTTTGTAACATTTCTTTAAATACCCAGGCAAGATGCACAAACTATTTCAAATATAAACATGAGTTCACAATGGGAATTTGCATTAAAGGTGCCCTAGAATGATTTGAAACAATATGTTAAATTGTTTTCTGATATCTATATAGAGGGTATGGGGCTTATTTCAGGGTAAAAATTGTCCAGATACAGTTTTACAGGTAAGTTACAACCCTATAAATTGTCCCTAGGTAGCCTGGATGCCAGCTGAACTTAGCCCTGCCCACAACATTTTAAGGTCGGGCAGAGGTCCATAGAGGAGTAATTATCCCCGAACAGAAACTGTTCGGACCAATGAAATCATCAGGGCGGGCTTTAGCCGATGATGGACAGATGATCAACAGTAACGTAATCATGCACGTCATCAAAGGGACTTGGATTATATTTTTTCAAATCCTAACTGGAGATCTTGTTTGTATATGCATTCACCTTCACAATTTCTCTCAGAAATGATGATCATCTTGGGTAAGTACTCTTGTGTATAGTGTGTATCATTAAATTATTTTATTTTTTTGCAACACCGGCAAAGATCGTGTATTCCAGCCTGATTTCAGCGTGCGTGCAGACAGGGTTGCCAAGTTTTTACAACGAAACCCGCCAACTACTAGCCCTAAACAATAGCTTCTCGGGGGGGTTCCACTTACCGCTCAAGTGTTGAGTTCAGTTAACACGCGCGTCTCTGTAACTGCAGGCATTCTGTAGCCTCTGTAGCAGGCATTCTGTGGCTGCAGGCATTTACAGTCTCTGTAACTGCAGGCAAAAATGCATGTGAAAATGCATTTTTACATTTTCAAAAAAACATAATTTAGTATGTTTATAAATCCATTTACCTTGTGGACACACACACACACACACACACACACACACACACACACACACACACACACACACACATATTCAGACACATTTTGAACGCGTAACTCAAACTCTTCCCTAAACCTACCCATTTGTGTATTATAAAAAACAGGATAACAGGCAGATACGACTGCAAGCACAATTTATTGAAAAATTGTGAAAAGTCCGAAAGTACAAATAAAGTTATATTAATAAGTGAAGCTGGTATACAATTAATCTTATTTTCCCAATGCCTGCAGTTACAAATTCTCTCCCAAATTTCCTCTCGCCCTGGCACCCCTGTGGAACAGGGACGTGCTGAACTCTGCAGCTAGGCCGTTGTTGAATGTATTCTAGAATTTTTGTTTAATCTTTCTTTTTACTATTATATTATTATTATTATTATTTTCCAACGTGAAAGACTGGGAAGATACGGGACAGCTTTTTATTTCATATAATAGGCGGACTATACAGCAATGGCAATCTTTGCAGGGTTCTACAGAAACTATTGCTCAGTCTAATGAAATAAGATTTTTATTTTATTAATCTATTTTTTTTTCAGTCTAATGAAATAAGATTTTTATTTTATTAATCTATTTTTTTTCAGTCTAATGAAATAAGATTTTTATTTTATTAATCTATTTTTTTTTTTTAACTGAACTTTTTTTTTGAACTCGCGTGTTAACTGAACTCAACACTCGAGCGGTGAGTGGATTCCAAATTCAATACCTGTGATTGGCCAACTGCGTTGTAGAAATCTACAAACATGTCTGTGATTGGCTACATTATTCACCGAAGCAAAAACACATTGGAAATGTAATTATTTGACGAGTGCAAAAATACAGATACACACTGGATCGTTTGCTAGCTCCCTTTCGTTAATAATATGCTATTATAACAAATTCTTACAGAGGATAACAGATCTTAGACAAGCATTTATGGGCAGCATTTCCCTCTAAAAGCAGAAGCAGCAACAGGTGGCAGTGGTTTGAGTGTGAAAATTGCATGTCATCGCTATTATCAAGTCCGTCTCAGCTATGTCCATTGGGTCCGTGGCTTTTAGTAATTATAAAGGGAGCACTCTTTGCGCACTGTCTGGGCAATATAATTATTGATAATTTTTTATTAATAGGTCTATAATATATTCAGAATTTGAATAAAACTTTTGTTTTCCATTCGTGACAAGCAGCCACATACGCTTTAACATACATTACATTAACATACATTAACCCATCCACATGCAGGATTCACCTGAAAAATGATGACTGATCAGTTATAAATAATCATGTCGAAATCAGGTATATAAAAATGTCAGGAAAACACGATTCCTGGCTACATGTCATTATCCATGGATCATTGAATCTTTGGTAAGTTGTAAGGAACACATCGATGACGTCACTGTCAGCTGGAGCAACTGTGATTACGCCCCGCTGAGTGGCAGAAAGACTGAGAGGCAGCATTGGTTTACAGCATGAATGCAACAAAAACACACAAAACCAGTCCCGGCGCCTGAAGGGGGGGTAGGCGGAGGGTTGTCCGCGGACCCAATGGACATCGCTGTTCCGAGCTTGAGACGGACTTGATAATAGTGTGCAATTTTCACACTCAACCACCAACCTGCTGCTGCTTCTGCTTTTGCTTTAAGAGGGAAACGCTGCCCATAACTGCTTGTCTAGGATATGTAATCCTTCGTAAGAATTCGTAATAAAAGCATATTATTAGCGAAAAGGAGCTAGCAAATGATCCAGTGTGTATCTGTATTTGCACTCGTGAAATGATTATATTTCCAACATGTTTTCGCCTCGGTGAGTAATGTAGCCAATCGCAGACATGTTTGTTATCTACAACGCAGTTGGCCAATCACAGGTGTTGAACTTGGAATCCACTCATCGCTCGAGTGTTTGTTTGTCCGGGTGCTGAGTTCAGTTAACATGCAGTAAGTGCAGACATTGGGAAAATAAGAGATTCATTGTATACCAGCTTCACTGCGGAAATCTGTGAGATTGCGACTGAATGAGTGACAGCTTTTAGTGATTATAAAGGGAGCACTTGCATGCTGACTGGGCAATGTAATTATAATTTATTTTTTATTAATATGTCTTATATTCAGAATTTGAAAAAAATTGTTTTCCATTCGTGACAAGCTACCATATATGCTTCAATACACTGACCCATCCACATATACAAGCGGGATTCATTCGAACAATTTGATGACTGATCAGTTATAAATAATCATGTCGAAATCAGGCTCATAAAAATGTCAGGAAAACACGATTCCTGGCTGCATGTCATTATCCATGGATCACTGAATCTGTGATAGTTGTAAGGACCACTATATCGAGCCCAACCTTTAGTTTAAACTTACAATTGTTTTCTATACTCGCGTTTTCCTCTTCTGCCACTCAGGCCCGGCTGAGGAGGCATTTTCCGGCGGGAAAGTGACGTCGATGCATTCCCTCTATACTGTGATGTGCTGTGTTTTCAGTTCATACTGGCAGCTGTGGGGCGCTGGCAAGCTGTACTAGTGCACATTCAGTCCATATATGGAACATGCAGAAGAAGAAACCATGTGACATTCCAGGAACTCCCTGACAAACAAACGTTCCAGAGATCGTTATAACATGCAGAGAGACACGTTTGAAGACAATAAACACAATCGAGACAATATATGGTTTGTCTGTGATCTTTGTGCCATGTTGGGTGTTTTCATAATAGATCATGTTTATAATGCAATGCTATTCGACATAGCTTTTATCTTTGTGTATTTTTCTGTCAGATTTTTTTTTACCCGAAGTCACATGAGATCACAGAAAGTTGTGTAAAACACTTGACTAATTAAGTGATATTAAGTAAGTTTGGAATAAAACATTATTTTAAAACATTAGTTTTGCTGGTGTGCTAAGCTAACATAGCTTGCCCTAAGATACACCTGTCACTGAGCAAATACCTTATTTTTATGAAACAATTTTAAATGTAAAACTGCTGAAATGTTTATTTACAAGAATTTTATTCTCAGAGAAGCTGAAGTGAGAAGTTTGATAAAATAAATGAGGTTTGAATAGAACAGTTTGAATAGAGAATCGTTAGTAATTACAATGCAGACAACGGAATAATAATTAGAGCCATAACCCGGCCACGAAGGTGTGAATGTGTAGCCTAGAAATCTAGACGCACCCTAGCGGCAGAAAATCTAATCTGCCACGAGGGTGCGCCTAGAAATCTAGACGCACCCTAGCGGCAGCAAGTCTAATCTGCCACGAGTATCTTGATGTGGGTCAAACATCTTGATGTTGGTCTGGCTTGTCATGCTAGTGAATATGTGCTGGGGAGACAAACTGAATGAGGCAGTTTGCACCTCTAAATATACACTGAATAAAAGCTCAGAAGATATGGCAATAAACAACAGTTAACATTTTAGAGAAATCTCAAAATAAAATCACATGACATGATCTTGTAAAACATTTCATAAATGGCTGTGTCCCAATTCAGGGGCTGCATCCTCCAAAGGCCGCATTTGAAGGCCGATTGCGTCACTGCAGCGCGACGAGGCTGTCCCAATTCGAAGGAGCCTTCAAATTCGAAGCGGCCTGCCGTCAATGTTGCCACGTCCACTGGTTCTCACGCCGAATTGGGCTACCTTTAAGTTGTTGCCGTGGGTAAAAAATATTTTCGCGGGTTGATTTTCACCCCTGTAAGTTCACGAGTTCACACTTACATCAATTAAATAGAGTAAAGACTATGCATATTTGACGTGCTGTCCGGGGAGGGCTCCAGGCTCGGAAATTTTGCCCGAACCCAGAGTATCCCCCAAAAGCAAAGAGACAAGGACAGCCACCAGAGACCCCCCAAATATGCATAGAAATGGTAGGCTGCCTGGTTACCTGCCCAGGAGGGCCCGTGTTGCCTTTGATGGGAGCAGCTCACGACATCGGACCGACGAGCCCTACTGGCTGAAGAATGGAAGCAGACTTAGTTTAGAACAACAGGTCGAAAGGCTCTTGCAACATCCGATGGGAGATCAAGACTCGCTGTATCAGATGGGTAAGCTTCGCTGGCAGACGGGTGGAGGGTAAAGCATGAATGATTGTCCAGGAGAGATCTTGCAGCATCCGAAAGGAGATCAAGACACGCGGTATCAAGTAAGCCTTGCTGGACAGAGAAAAGAGAAGGGATAGGCATAGACCTGGAGAGCTCTGTGGTGTCCGAAAGGAGATCAAGACTCGCGGTATCGGACGGACGAGCCTCGCTGGATGGAAAAGAAAAAGATTGATAGCAACCTGGAGGGCCCTCGTGGCATCCGATGGGAGGAAAATTCTTAAGGCATCGGAAGGGGAATCCTCACCGGTCAGAGAAGGAAAAGGATGGATGCTGGCCTAGAAGGTTTTCACGGCATCCGACGGGGGATCAAGCTCAAGGCGCCAGATGAGTGAGCCTCGCTAGATGGAAAAAAGAGAAAAGATAGGATTGAATTTTTTTTGCTTCTTCTCTCCCTCCAATAATGGTTGTTAATTTATAAGGGTTTGGTGAGCTTTCTTGATGTGATAACGGTCGGTCCTGATGTAGCTTTGGAAAGCATGAGAAGAACATCTTCTGAGAGCTTGGATCTGCTGCTGGGAGAGGCCTTTTTGCGTTGCTGTTGTTGCTGCCCCTATGCGGAAGGTGTGGCTTAAAAAGTTTTGCGCTGAGGTGCCTGATTGCTGGAGAATAGATTTTAGTTGATTTTGGAACCAGAAGCGTGTGATGGGTTTGTTAGAGGCGTCTATGAAAAGAGGTTCAGAAAGAGATTTGGCCTGACACCTTCTCATTTGCAAGAACAGTTTGAAATGGCTGAATTGAGATGTTGAAAATGTAGATCAATTGGCCTTTTTTAGCTTGGTCTGTCTTGCCTCATTTGATTAGGTATTATAAGGTTTCATCATCGAGTACTGATAGGTCTGAGATGGTAGGGTGGACTTTAGGGTCGAATTTGGAGGTGATTGTGATTTCTGAGCATCTAAGGAAGCCAAAAAAAAGCTAAGATAAACATGGTATCGAGTGTGCAGGCTATATTAAGGGGCTGGTTGCCTGTACGAAGGGTGTGAATGCATTTTGTGAGTATAGCTAGTGTTATGGGTTGTCTGCTGTCAGGGCGGGTGGGCTGTGATCGCTGAATCCCTTTGATCAATAGGGAGGTTTGGGAGTTATTTATCTCTGGAGATGGAGTGCCATAAATTAATTTGTGGAAGAATTGAATACCGCTCAGGTAGCCTTTGATGGACCCAACTTGTAAGCTCTTAATATTGTTGAGATATGAGATAAAAGAGGTAATTGAGAGCAGAGAAAAAACGGGAAACTGCAAGCTATACACGGAGTGAAAAGACATAAAACATCTCCAAGCTGTCACAAAGGATTGGATTGTTCTGGGGGAAAATGCTTGGAGGAAACTGTTGAGCGATGCGTCAAAAAGGGGTTTTAGCGTGTGGTTTATGGAAATATCATTTCTGAATAATGAGGAACTGGAGTTGGGAAATGATCCGCCACTAGAGCCAATGTCCTGAATTTCTGAAACAGAAAACGAGACAGAGAGTCAGCAATCAAGTTTTCAGACCCTGGAACATGTTTTGCAGTAATAATAAGTTGATCACAAGCTGAGATCCAGGTGAGACGTCATAGAAAAGGCATAAGAGCAGGTGAATGAGAACGGCCTTTATTAACCCCTTAGATGTCATCTCCGGATCTGGCAAATGGAGCATTTAGACATACTCATAGTATAAAGACAGCTGCTCGTACGGTATTCTGAATACACATATAACCAATATATATTTAGAAAGCACGCACTTGAGAGTTTACAGCTGAAAACTCAGAATTACTCAGACAGTTATTAATATAGAGATATATAGGCTGAAACATAAAATATATATATATATTTTTTTTTTATATTTTTCTTCATGTTTAAAAATATTATGTGAATGTAGTATAACGACTTCATTAACTACAACTAAATTGAAGGCACAGTTGTGGTCATGCTTTATATAAAATCTGAGGCTGTTATGTCCAAAACTATGAATTTTATGGAAAAAAAATTCATAAAAGGCACTTGAGTATCATTTTCCTTTTCATTATTTGTGTTCAGTTTTCTTATTTCTATCTGATCTGTATTCACCATGTGCTTTCAAATCTCTACTATTACTACTAGCACTCGTAAATAACGCTCTGTACGCGCGAGGCGCCGCAATCCTAATAATTTGCGCAGTCTACATAAATCCTCTGCTACTTTACTCTCTATTCCAATTGGTCTCTGGAATTGTCAGTCTGCTGTAAACAAAGCAGACTTCATCTCATCTATTCAACATGACATCATGACTTTGCGTAAACATACACGGCACTTTCTACAGGCAAGTGACGTGTTATACGCATTTTGAGCTATCCGCGTGTATGTCTACGCCGTGTGATTCCGCGTGTATGTCTACGCCTAAATGAACCATCATCTCCGCGTGTATGTCTACGCCGTGTGATTCCGCTAACCTGATCTGACAGAATTAATATTTATAGCCTAATTTTATATTTTGGAGCAACTAACTCCACTCCCACCCTAAAACTACTCACTCTCAACAATATAAAACACGTAATAGGCAAAAATGTACAGTCACATGTATTTATCGCAAAAACGGACCAAAAAACAGTAAAAAGGTATTAACTCATGTTGCATTCCAAGTCTTCAAGTCTCCAATCTAAAGTCAAATGATATCTTCATGTGAAGAAAAAAGTTGATATTAATGTTTTAGTTGTTGAAATGATGATCGCGCCCCTTTGTGAACAGGACAGACACGCACTCGTTAATATTTCTGATTCAAATGATACATGAGGCGACAATGATGAGAATGACGCAATCGGTCACGAGACACACGAGAGCCAATGGCATTTTACAATCAAAGCTGACGTGATGACGCAATTGGACATGAGACACACGACAGCCAATGCTGTCAAAGCTGACCTGATGTTTCTTCTGGCTGCAAAAATATTTGAAATGTATTATTAATCTTTGGCGGATGGACTCGACGTTCTGATCGCTTTTGGGGATTTTCTTCACACAAATCAATCGTTTGGCCTCGGAAAACTTGGAGTATTTGTACTTTCTGAATAAATTGTGCCTGCAGACGTATCTGCCTGTTATCCTGTTTTTATAATACACAAATTGGTAGGTTTAGGGAATAGTTTGAGTTACGCGTTCAAAATGTGTCTGAATATGTGTGTGTCCACAAGGTAAATGGATTTATAAACATACTAAATTATGTTTTTTTGAAAATGTAAAAATGCAGAATGTTTCTTGTGATGGGTAGGTTTAGGAGCTGTGTGTGTGATGGGTAGGTTTAGGGGTAGGGGCAGTATAGGGGGGTAGAAAGAAACGGCGTTGATAAAAATGCTAAAAAGCGATTATGCGTCTTTATAGCACACCAAAATGGCATACGAATTGGCGTGTCATACATACGCCATTTCATGAAATCAGTCTGCATCTATTGGGACTCATTCTCAGCTCAGTCTCATGGCCCTAACTGAAACCTGGATCAAACCAGAGGACACTGCCCCTCCTGCATCCCTCTCAACTAATTTTACTTTTTCACACACCTCTCGACCAATTGGGAGGGGTGGGGGTACTGGTTTGCTTATCTCAAATGATTGGAAATTTGATTCCTTACCATCTCTATCGGCCAGTTCATTTGAATCACACTCAATCACTATTACTCACCCTGTTAAAATCCATGTTGTAGTGGTCTATCGTCCGCCAGGTCACCTCGGTAACTTTGTGGAGGAGTTGGATGTGTTCCTTTCTAGCTTCCCTGAGGATGGCACTCCTCTGATTCTGCTTAGTGACTTCAACATCCATCTTGATACCCAGATAGCAGACAGTGAATCAGCGTTGAATCAACGTTAATGCATCAACTAAAATATCATTGAATCAATGTTGAGATTTAACATTGATTTTTCATCAGATTTGCACCCTGAAATATTGTTATTTCATGGTCTTACTACAAAATGAAGTGAAACTTTTTATCAAAATCTTGATTTCCCAGTTAAAACATGGTAACATTAAATTCAGAACTATTTAACAAATTTTAGTATAGACTTTAAAGGACGTGCAGACACACAATGAATGAAAAAGCAAAGTGAATATATCCGGTGTTTTATCTAATAATATTATTGTATTTAATAGTAAATAAATAAAAGTGTGAAAATGAAACAAGTAAATTAATGATCAAATAGCTAAATTAAGTAATAAAACAGGAGCTGTATAGGCTATGGTGGTTTGGAAGAGATTTTTTTCCATTTACAACACTAAAAAGATCAACAACTGTTTGCTACATTTTTGCAGTTTGATATAGCTGCCTAAAGAACTTAAAGATCTCACTCTTTTCATTTTCTTTATGATATATTTTTTCTCCTGAAATATGAAATTCAAAGGAATCATCAAATATAATGGATATTAATTAGGGGTGTAACGGTTCACAAAATTCACGGTTCGGTTCGATATGATACACTGGTGTCACGGTTCGGTTCGGTACGGTTCGGTATGTTTTAGATACAGCAAAAAGAAAAAAATGGCAGAAATTACCTTTTTTGTATTTTTTTTATTAAAACTAACAAAGTATGATTTTTTGTTGTTGTATGATTTTACCCATCTTCTATGTAGTTACAGGAATAAGACATTAGCTCTTTACATTAGCATGTGCGTTGCGTGTGCGTTGCAGGAGCCCCACACCCTGTAGTGCTTTACGCTGCGTTTGCAGTCCGCAACTGATCCGCTGTTGCACACCACAAACACAGCATTTATTCATTATTTTTTATTTAAAATCCAAACGTTTTTACTGAACATGCCTCGTCAGAATTCCACTTTTCTTTGTTTACTCTTTAATAGAAGTCAGGTTACGTAGCCTACATTTAAACATAATTTTATTAAATTCATTTATTCATATTTATATACTTTAGATTTAGCTCACACAAGTGGCAAAACATTTAAACATAGTTTATAGCCTAAATCACAAACATTTTAAATTAGAAACTTACAATAGTCTATTCAAAAACAGCCGACTCTCGTCTTTTCTTTCGTTTTTACACCCTTTTAAAAGAAATCCTGCAGGTCAAAAAGAACTTTGCTTTTCATCTCCAAGAAAGTACGAGTGCTCTCCATTATGGCACATTTTTTTTAACCTAAATGCCAGGTATGGTGTCGTTTTGTTGCTTTACTTGAGAAAAAAGCCATGTGTTGACTTTGAAACAAGAGTATATTTTAAATGATATGCATCTGTGGTGAAATTACTAGATTTTCGCGTCAGTACATGTTTATTTTAATGCGAACAATGTTCTACCACTTTAATGCAGCAACGCAGCGCAGCAAAAAATAGACTCGGTACGAAAACGATCCGTGCACTGCTGCAGACGCAGCGCACCTGGAACAGACTGACGGACAGCACCCGCGTGCAGTTTGAAAGCTGTCATCCCATGGGTACGGGAAAAAATACGCACCGCACACGCACTGCAGACGGAGTATGTGTGAAACGGGCGTTAGGTCTCATATCCGCGGCTATAAATGGACCACTCGCCGCGGTGATGTCTTTTGCCATTTGAATAAGTTGGAAATGTCTGTCTAAATGCTGCGGGGATAGTTTGTGGGATTTGTGGCTGTTTCTCCTTTTTATCGTCTTGTTGTCGGCGTAAAGACAACAAGATCGTCTTGTTGTCGGCTTTGATTGACATGACATGAATTATTCCCGCTGCTGTACCATCAGCAAATGCGAGATACCGTTGTTTTTTAATCCATCACTCTTGCCAACACCATCAAAGCTTACCAAGAATCCAAAGTTCACCCAAACACCAGACCTGTTGGTTATTGGAGGATCTTCTATTTCTGGTTTGTTAAACGCAATTGCCATTTTGCCACATTCAGCGCGTAGCCTGAGTAAGCGAGCACCTGACTGAGCAGCCTAAAACATATTTGGTGTTTTTTTTTTTTCTTTCACTTCGGCGGTGTCAGGGGCATTGGCTGTTATGTCGTTTTGGTTATTGGGCTACCTTGTTGAACGCATATTATTATATTTCACACACTTTTTTATTTTCCAAATCTAATTAATTAGTCCAAGAACCGTTCGGTACATAATGCGTACCGCGTACCGAACCGAAAGCCTCGTACTGAACGGTTCAATACGAATACGCGTATCGTTACACCCCTAATATTAATATATATATAAATGGATATTAATATCCATTTAAGATCCATTTAATAAATCCATAAATCCATTTACTAAAATCATCTCATAAAATAGATGAACACTTCACAACAAACGACACGACAAAAAAAAAAAGACTTGCACGAGTCAGAATTCGGATCAAAATCAGACGCAATTCACAGTGTATGCCAATCTTAAAGGGAGGGTGAAATGCTGTTTCATGCATACTGAGCTTTTTACACTGTTAAAGACTTGGATTCCCATCCTAAACATAGACAAAGTTTCAAAAACTAATGTTGGACGTTTGATGGAGTATTTCTTTGTCAAAAATACTCCTTCCGGTTTCTCACAAGTTTCTGAGAGTTTTTTTCGAGTATGGCTCGGTTTGACATTAATAGAACGGAAGGTCCTTGTATGGGCAGTACGGGCTCTTCTCCCGGTAGGGTGCACGCGTGCGTGACTAGAGCGAGAGAGTAAATGCACGCCCATAAACACTCGCTCAGATGTAGATCCACTCGTCCGTGAACACTTATGACATGCCGCGCTCCCGTTCCACTTTATTCCTATGGGTGATATCAACACTTCAGCACAGCATTCCCGGAAGGCAGCGCTGCATTTGAACCGATTTGAATGCAGAAATGACGGGAAGCTTCCGCGATGTTGTGAAGATGTTGTGAAGATGTTGTGAAGATTCACAACATCGCGGATTTCCACGGTCAATGCTGTCACAGGACTTTACCAAATCATACCAAAGAAGTGTTTTTGACGGAGTGGTCCCAGCGATAAAGGTTCGGTCCTGCTTTGGAAGCAGCCGGTGAGTAAAACTGCTTCAAATGTCTATGCTGTTGGCTCGTCGCGGGAGTAAACATCAGTAAACGACACGATCGCGTGCTTCGTCATTCAAATGTGCTAAAGGTTAACGTTACTCCATTGTTGTTCTATATAACATTACACTAGTCTGACGTGCAAAACCGTTTTGCTTGCTAATGCTAAGGTTTAGTCGCATACAATAGTCCATAAACCGAATCATGTCATCATAAACGAGTAAACACACACAAATGTTGACAGGACACTAAATACAGTACATACCATAGAGACGGACGTCCTGCTGTTGCTGTTTCTCCTGTTCAATTTATTTCAGCCTGATTCTGGATCACGTATTAGCTGAATCCGATCGATAGCATACATGGGTCGATAGCATACTTGGGGTTCTCCACACTTGAGGATGTCACCGTCAAGCTTGGGTGTGCTCTTCATTCTTTAGCTCCACCCACACGATACGCCTCTAGGCGCTCGGTTTTTTCCGGAAAGACTCGGTACAGCCTATATTTCTTTTATAAATATAATAAAACGAAATACTTTTCAGAGATATGAAGGATGCAATACTACTCTATAGGTACTCAAGATTGACATGAGATTGACTGAAACTGAGTGTTTCACCCCCCCCCCCCTTTAAGAAAAAATATGAATACAAATATGATCCGGTTTGGTGTAAAACAAACTGAAACTCAATTTATTAAGATTATCCTGGCCGTTGGTTGTGTACGAGGGCGTTCACGTAACTATTATTAACATTGCAGTTCACTCTGACTCACTCAGGAGAAGCACACAAGTTGTAAAAAATAAAGATGAATAAAAACACTAAATTAAAATTGAGACGATTTTTATAATATATATATTTTTTGTAGGCCTACTTACCTCTAAAAAACACAGTCGTTGTCCTGTGTCTCTTTCGCGATTGATGTCTGTTCAGCTGCGCTTGCTTTGATCTGATTGGTGGTTGTCTTGAAGGTGCATTAACACCACCTACTGGATTGGATTGTGGCGCATTCGATAGGTAGGGACAAATATAATAAATTCTTTATTAACCCTGTATTATTTAGATAAATAATGAAATGCATGTACATTCTACATGATTTAAATAATAATAATAGCCTACATTTTTTATTTATTTAAAACTGATAGACTAAATTTATGGTAGAGTTTTTTTTTAAAAACTATATATATATATATATATATATATATATATATATATATATATATATATATATATATATATATATATATATATATATATATATATATATAATAACATGAAACACAGAATGACAACATTACATGCCCGGAAGCAGGAAAATAATATACCTTTTAAAAAGATTCCTAGTTTTTACAGCTTTCTTATTGGAAGAGTCAGAAATCAAATACACATACAATTTTAACTCTTCCAGAAAAAGGTTAAAGAAAGGCTTACAATTACAAGATTTACATTTATGTATTATTTGTTAATCCACACACTCGTTGGTGTACTCATCTTATCATTTGAGGATAATGAATGTGCTCACATTCACAGAAATGTACCCAATTGATTTGGACTTGCTTTAACATGCTGAATAATGGGACAGATACATTGATTGTAAGCCTCACCAGTGGAGAAATAAGATGACCAAACATCAGCATTGATTCAATGTTTGTCTTTTCAACACTGAAAAGCATGGTATTATCAACATTGATCCAATATTATTTAGCAGTGAATTTTCAACATTGGTCCAATATGTTTTTAGCAGTGAATTTTCAACATTGATCCAATATTACTTAGCATTGAAATTTCAACCTCAACCAAAATGATGATTCTGATGGAATTTCAACATTGACTCAATGTCACAGTCAGAGAATGTAGAAAGGACCGAACTGCAAAGGTGCAGAACAGAAATGTTTATTAAGTCTTAGGCAGATAGCCGATCACAGCAACGGGTGATGCAGATCTGGATCTTAACACAGGGATCAAACAAAGGAAAACGGTCCTTAGAAATGGGCCGAAGTCTTGAGCTCGTAGTGGGAAGGCAGTGGCGAGCGAAACCACCCCAGACAAAGCACTCAGCACCACAGACAGCGTCCAGAGAGTACTCACGTACAGCAGGAGACCGGACAGAAACACTAGTGATGTTACGCCTGATACCGAGGCTTCAAAGCGTGTGTCGAGAACGTCAGGCACCTCTCATCGGAGCTCCGTATCGAGGCTTGTATTGTTTTAGTAGCGTGACGTCACTGATGACGTTCAAAGCCTCGTTTGAGTGCAGCACTTCGAGAAAGGGTTCACTTTTGGAGGGATGCTTCAACTATATGACGTGTCAAACTACACAAGCACTACCACTACTCTCTCTGAAGTCCACCCAATCTAAAGAACTCCATTTCCCTCTGTTAAATAAAAAGTGCTCCCCAGTTACAAAATTATGAAACACTAAGCATAAATACATGAATGATTATATATATATATATATATATATATATATATATATATATATATATATATATATATATATATATATATATATATATGTCGTCTGAAGCTAATAAAAAGTGGGTGGGTAATTTATTTTTTACTACCGTTTAACGTTTGACACCATATTTACATTAAATACAAATATACTGCCGTTTACTAAACGACTGATTGGAGCAGACAAAATTTTAACCGTGACTGTAGTGTAGCAGTAAAATGCATGACATAAAGATCTGACTGAATGTACTGAATTAGAGACGATAAAAGTGAGTGGTCCAACATCGTTGGTCGTAAAAAGTGGGTGGGTCATAATCTGGCAAAGAAGCCACAAACAGGAGTCACTAAATAGCCAGAGAGAAGCATGCAAAGAGGAACAGGTGCGCTCTCAATCAGAGAGCGCGCTGATTGTGATAGCAAACAGCTGAGAAAGAAAGGAGCCAAACCTAACTCATGACAGTCACAATGCTATCTGGGTAAACACCTAGCCACAGACTTCAGCGCTCTACTGACTTCGTTTGACTTAAAGTTAGTATCTACTACGGCTACTCACAAATCAGGTAACAAATTAGACCTTGTCTAAACACGCAACTGCTCCACGGAGAACACTTTAGTTACTCCATTACACACCTCAGACCACTTTCTCCTCACTCTTAACCTTATACTGACTCCTGACACAACACACACTCCTACACAGATTAGCTTTCGGCGCAATCTACGCTCACTCTCTCCTTTTCGCTTATCCACTATGGTTTCATCTTCACTTCCTCCACCTGCTCAGTTCTCAGTACTGGACACAAAAAGTGCTACTGACACTCTTTGCTCTACTCTAATATCCTCCTTAGACAGTTTTTGCCCCCTTTCATCCAGACCAGCCCGCCCCACCCCATCTGCCCCCTGGCTGTCTGATGTTCTCCGTGAACATCGCTCTGGACTCAGGGCAGGAGAGAGGAAATGGCGGAAATCTAAAAACTATACTGACCTTAACTTGTATCAGTCTCTTTTCTCTTCTTTCTCTACAAATGTCTCCACTGCTAAAACAACATACTACCACAACAAAATCAACAATTGCTCTGACTCTCGCACACTCTTTAAAACATTCTCCTCTCTCCTTTGCCCTCCTTCATCAACTCTTACAGCTGATGACGTTGCATAATTTTTCACAAACAAAACATCTCTCATCAGCAACCAGTTCTCCTCACCACAAACTGATACACACATCTCAACAACTAACACGAACACGCTTCCATCCTTCTCTCCGAGGCAGATATTTCTAAACTCATCCTTTCCAATCACCCTACTACCTGTCCACTTGATCCTACACCCACTCACCTCCTTCAGGCCATTTCTTCTTCAATCACTCCTGCACTCACTCACATTGTCAACACTTCTCTTCACACAGGAAACTTTCCCACAGCATTTAAGCAGGCTCCCCACTGCTTAAGAATTTTAAGCAGGTAACCCCACTGCTTGAGGAACCCTCTCTGAATCCAGCACTTTTAGAAAACGACAGACCTGTATCCCTTCTGCCTTTCATTGCAAAGACACATGAGCAAGTTGTGTTTAATCAAATCTCTGTGTTTCTTGAACAGAGCAACCTCAGGGACAACAACCAATCCGGCTTCAAAAGCGGCCATTCGACTGAGACTGCCTTGCTTTCGGTAACTGAGGCACTGAGACTGGCAAAAGCAGCTTCCAAATCCTCATTGCCCATCCTGCTGGATCTGTCTGCCACTTTTGACACAGTTAACCACCAGATCCTCCTGTCAACACTTAAGAAGATGGGTATCTCAGGAACTGCTCTCTCAGGTATCTCAGGTCTTACCTCTCTGGTAGGTCCTACAGGGTGTCATGGAGAGGTGAAGTGTCTAAGTCACATCATCTAGCTACTGGGGTTCCCCAGGGCTCAGTGCTTGGACCACTTCTCTTCTCCATCTACATGTCATCATTAGGCTCTGTCATTCAGAAACACGGCTTCTCCTATCACTGCTATGCTGATGACACTCTACTCTACTTCTCAGTTCAACCAGATGATCCTACAGTCAGTGTTCTGACTGTAGGATGCCTGTCTGACAGACATTTCTGACTGGATGAAGGAGCATCACCTTCAACTCAATCTTGCAAAGACAGAATTACTTGTTGTCTCAACCAACCCAGCACTTGGTTCATCAACCATAACTCCATCCAGGACAGCCAGGAACATTGGAGTTGTGATTGATGACCATTTAAGCTTCACTGGCCACATTACTGCAACAGCCCGGTCCTGCAGATTTGCTTTATTCAACATTAGAAAGATTAGACCCTTCCTATCAGAACAGGCTGCACAACTCCTGGTTCAAGATCTTGTTCTCTCCAGACTGGACTATTGTAATGCTCTTCTAACTAGCCTTCCTACATGCACTAGCAAACCCTTACAGCTGATCCAGAATGCAGCGGCGAGAGTGGTCTGTAATGAGCCGAAGAGAGCTTATGTTACGCCTCTCTTCATCAGACTGCACTGGTTGCCAATGGCTGCTCGCATCAAATTCAAGGCACTGGTTCTCTCCTACAAAGCAACCACTGGCTCTGCACAAATATACCTAAACTTGCTTGTTCAGACACTAGCTTGCGTTCTGCGAGTGAGCGATGCCTCGTGGTTCCATCCCAAAGAGGCATGAAATCACTTTCATGGACATTTTCCTGGACTGTTTCCACCTGGTGGAATGAACTGCCGATCTCAATTCGTGCTACTGAGTCTGTAGCCATTTTTAAAAAACATCTTAAGACACATCTTTCCCAATTGCACCTGATCAATAAAGAATAGCACTTAACTATCCATTTAAATTTTGTTTGTTTGTCCCAAAAAAAAAAAAAAAAAAAATGTTGTGTACTGTGCTTAATTAACTGAGACTTCTAACAGCTTTTAAAGATTGTTGGCGTTGTTTGTTTCGTTGCTTCTATTGCTCTCCCCTTGTTTGTAAGTCGCTTTGGATAAAAGCATTAGCTTAATGATTAAATGTATATGTACATTTTCTAAGACCATGTCTGGATTGTTTTTTACATGTTTTTTTATCAAATAAGTTTGTTGGCCTGAAGACACGTTAGCAGTCTTTTGTCTAATGTCTGGCGAGGAGAACAGCTCAATTAATGGTACAATGTGCTCACTCGATGATCGTTTCACACTTTTGAATGTCTGAGACGTAATCCTCATTATTGTTTTGTTATGAATCTTTTGTTTTGTAACAGCCATTATTCAAATCCATTATAGCATGTATGCCTGGCTAAATGGCTAATTAACAGCACAGTATTTACTTTAGTAAGCCACAGTAATCTAAAAAAAAAACTAAAAACTAAACTAAAAGCACATTCTGTGAATTATTGTAACAAAATAGACAAACGCTCCTGTTCCAGCAGGTGCATTAGAGCTTCAGTTAGCATCAAGCTACATAACACAATTTAAAACATTAAAATTACACCTTAATTCTTTATCTCACTTTAGACCACCATCGAGTGTTTTTATCAGTTTCCTGTCGCAATAGAATGGGGATTTTATTCGAATGGTGATTTTAAAGGGGGGAGGGGAGGGGTGAAACACTCAGTTTCAGCCAATCTCATGTCAATCTTGAGTAGTATTGCATCCTTCATATCTCCGACAAGTTTTTAGTTTTATTATATTTATAAAAGAAAGATGGGCTGTACCGAGTCTTTCCAGAAAAAAAATAAACGGCTGGAGGCGTATCGTGTGGGTGGAGCTAAAGAATGACGAGCGCGCAGCGACTGCAGGAGAGCTTCTGAAAGCTGACATCATCATGTGTGGAAAAGAAAACGTTACCGTTAGAAGCAGCAACATCAGGACCTCCGTCTCTGTGGTATGTAACGTTACTGTTTTTAGTGGCTTGTTTGTTTACTCGTGGTTTATGATGACATGATTTGGTTTATGGACTATAACCTTAGCAGTAGCAAGCAAAACGGTTTTGCACATCAGATAGTGTATAAAAAAACAATGGAGTAGCGCATTTGAATGTGCTTTGTGTGAAAAGGTTTATGTTTGGGTGATTTTACAATAAACAAACTGACACCTATATTGGCCAGCTAAACAAATGTATTTAAACACACACCATGGAATGCATTCTCCATTAATAAATTAACTATACACGATCGTGTTGTTTACTGATGTTTACTTACATAACGATAGCCAACAACATATTTGAAGCAGTTTTACTCACCACCTGCTTCCAAAGCACGACCGTGAACCTTTATCGTTGGGACTGCTCCGTCAAAAACACACTTCTTTGGCAACATATTTGATTTTGTGAAGTCCTGTGACAGTAGTGACCGTGGAGATCCACTTTTGCGACACCATTGAGGCATGATGTTGTGACGCTTCTCATCATTTCTGCATTCAAATCGATTCAAATGCAGCGCTGCCTTTCTGGAATGCTATGCGGGTGCATTAAAGTCGTTTGATGTACGAGTGGATCTGCACCTTGAGAGCAGTGTTTATGGGCGTGCATTTGCTCTCTCGCTCTATTCACGCACGCGCACCCTTCCGGGAGAAGAGCCCGTACGGCCCATACAAGGACATTCGGACCCATTGACGTCAAGCGGACTCATACTCGAAAAAAACTATCCGAAACTTGTGAGAAACTGGAAGGAGTATTTTTGACACATAAATACTCAATCAAACGTCCAACTTAGTTTTTGAAACTTTGTCCATGTTTAAGATGGGAATCCAAGTCTTTAACAGTGTAAAAAGCTCAGTATGCATGAAACAGCATTTCACCCCCCCCCCCCCCCCTCAAAACATGTTATATTTATCATTTTATATGGAGCTAATCGCTACACCTGTTAACAGTCGTAATGTAAACATCCATTATTGATATAAAATAGCCGAAATCACATGAACAATCACACAAAAACCTTATTCCACAGTTATCGTGTGTTTATTAGCTTCTTAGTTCACTCGTAGAAATGTAGAATAGACTCGTTCTTCACAGAGCCAGAATAAGGAAGTGTCCACACAGGAGGAGCGCCTCAGGAATGACACCTCAGAGAGCAAATGAACTCCTGATGAGTCATATCCGATGCATATCATTAAGAGACCCAGAGAGAGGTCTGCGCATGTTTTAACTCTTTTATATCGAATAATTCAGTGAGAAATTAATAGAAATGGTATTCTGTATGACGAAATATTTTGCAAACATGTGATATGTCAATATTTGTCCAAATATGAGCACTTTTGAACTAAGAGCTAAACAGAAAGCTGTTCTTTGCGATCTGTGTAAACACAACTAAGCCAGTGCAGACGAGAGATAGTGAACATTAGTCTGATAATCTATTCAAAATATCGTTAATAACAGATCGATAATAATGCACTCCTGACATAAATTAAGAAATTAATGACACTGCAACCCAGTTTTATCATAAACAGTGTTCAAATTTCGAAGCTGGAGTGTTTAATCTTTCTGATGATACTGAGTTTGTCCAGATAACGTAATCTTGTGATGTTTAACGAGCAGTGAATGTTGAATAATAGTAATCCGAGGCCGTCAGTGTTGGGAGTAACGCATTACAAAAGTAATACATTACAGTAACTTATTACTTTTTGATGTAACGCAGTAGTGTAAGGCATTACTAATCAATTTTCAGTAATATTTTACTCGGTACATTTCCAGTAACGCTTGCGTTACCCCCCCCCCCCCCAAAAAAAAAAAAACATACAATAAAACGAAAAAGGAAAAAAGGCGCGATACATTAACGCATGAAAAATGCAAGTTATTACCTGTTCGTGGTCAGTCAATAGCCGCGTGGTGTCCAGGTTAGTAATTAAATACTAAATGACAGCTTCTGATATATTTTTGTATAGCGATTTACTTCATTTTCCTTCAATTCAGTACTTTAATTCATCTCCCTCTTGCTGGTGTACGTTTGGATATTGTGTGACATAGTCCAGTGAAGGCGTACGTGTTTATTGCGGATCTTACAGAAGTGCCGCAGGCATGATCTCAGTCTCTGTGCTCGCGCTGGCCGGTGGAAAAGTGGCTAAAGAAGGTTTAAAGTCTCTGTCGTTTCAAAGAATAGCACAACGACAAGCGCGTCGAAGAACGGACGAGAGAAGGCGCGCGCTGCTCTGCCAAACTATAGGCCTAATGCCTAAACAACGCTTGGGTGAAGATGACAGAATAAGACTACTGCACACCGTGACACCGTCGTTTAGATTTTTTATATTAATACAGTAATTTAGTTCAGTTAGAGAACAGGCCGTTCAAATAAAAACGGAAGGTGTCTGCTGCATGATCTGAACGAGTGATCTTGAGCTGACAGTTGATCGCGGAAGATTTGGTTTCAAAGTAAAATGTAAAAGCGCCTATTAAAGGGGGTTTGTCATTGTGTTGTGCATTTCATTAAGAATAATAGGATTTTAAACCGAAACTAAAAACCTGCTTGGCCACACAGAGCGCGCATTTACTAACGAGCTGTCATTGCGTCAGTGCGTAACGAGCGCACTGGCGCGTTTTCAGTTCATATGGAAGCGTAACTTTTATAGGAATTCTTGAAAGCATCGCTTTGCATCCGCTCCCGTTATTAATGCCCAAGCGGCGGTGCGCATGTTACCTTTCGGTTAAATAGACTAGTGATTTAAAAGCCCAGATACCGGTGATGTCATCACACTTTGATTAACCGGTGGGAAAATGTCCCCATCGTCTCATCCCTACTGTACATGCGCGAGATGGATGCGCATTGCTTAGTTTATCAGAGATAAGGACAAGAACGTAGGCTAGTCAAATGCAAATGCAGTCAAATACAACCTTTTTCTAAAACCGAAACTATCTCGCAACTATGTCGCAACAATAAGAAAAGAACAAATGCGCATATTGTCATAACTTAGAGTTTACACCGTTCTGTTGTGTCTATGAACAGAAGCTATTCCCAGATATTGCCAGATAATCACTTTACCTCTAAAATACTTATAACAGAGTTGGATCGTCATGATTTCTTGCATTGTCTTGAGCATTCACTTTTTTGCCAGTTCTCTATTGTTAGCCTGGACGGCCCATGCCATTATTCTTCATCATATCGCCTTCTACTGGATGTAAAATGCTCTCTGCCTACATTTTAGAATGTTAAGAGCTACTTCTGAAGTTATTTTGGTGAAAGTAACTCAAAAGTAATACAGGAGTAATGTAACGCATTACAATTCTGAGACAGTAATATTGTAATGTAATGAATTACTTTTAAATACCAGTAATAAGTAATCTATAATATATTACAGTTTGGAAGTAACTTGCACAACACTGGAGGCCGTATACGATCTTTGAATCGTATGCCTCATTGACACAATGCACTAATATGCTACAAGCTGTCCATTCTTTCCCCCACAGGAAAGCTGCGACTACGAGAGGGTAAAGACTACGTGAGGACTGCAGCATGTCCTGTAGCTGCGGTGGCCATGGAGACACAAACCAGCATCCTTGATAAAATCCCCCAAAGCCTACTGAAGGGGCTGCGTCTGTGAAAAGTTGGATGTTATCAGGGGAAGAAACGGAGATTGTTATAGAAAAAAGACAAGCCGTTCCATTGGTTTAGGAATGTTATTCATAGCTTAAGTTCGTCGCGACATGCTGGGTTATTTGAATTTGGTCCTCCAGCGCGTGAACTGAAGATGCAAGTGAGAGGAGATGCGAGATGAAAGGGCAGCCTTACGGAATGATGTGCATTGCGAAGTTTAGATGACCTAGCAGTGATAAGAGTTCATGTTTGGAACTTGAGGAGTTTTTCTAAAAAGTTGACGAGACGAGAATTATCCTATCAATTTTTCTTTTGGTAGTGAAGCTTGGAATTTTACAGAATCTAAATTAATAGCAAGAAACTCGATGTAAGTGGCGGGACCCATAGTTTTCTCCTGGGCAATGGGGATTCCGAGTTCGGAAAAAACTTTTTGAACGGTGAGAATGTGCGTCGGGGGGCATCTAGCAGGTGGATGAGATGAGGGATGCCATAATTGTTCGACAGGATCCAACAGACGGCTTCTGATAGCATGTCAAAAATCTTGGGGCTGCTTTTGCATCCGAATACCGAATGCCGTACCACGAAATAGAATTTCTCATGCCAACGAACCCCAAATAAATGCCATGAATCTGGATAGATGGGCATCACTTTGAAAGCAGAAGTGATGTCAATTTTTGCGAGCCAAGCACCTCGTCCTGCAATTTTAATCAATTCGATTACATGCTCTATGTCGTGGTATTTGAGAGAAAGTTCATCGAGAGAGATCAAGCTGTTTATGCTAGGAAACTGGGAATTGTGCAGAGCTGAGAGATCAATTATGAGACGGTTTTTTACCTGGAAATTCTCTCGTGGCCACTCCGATGGGGCTAATACGAAAATTTTTGAAAGGACTCAACCATGAATCCTTAGTCGACTTCTTTTTTAATCAGGTCAGTTTCAACTTCAGTTTCAGCGAGAGCAGATTGGGATTTTTACAAATCATGTTCTGGGAAAGCGGGCTTTCGATACCGGGTATAAAGCAGTGTTCGAGCCCGGTCAGCCAATCATTTGTGAAATTGACGTCCGGGTGGTGCTCTAATTAGACAGCGAGGCGAGAAACTTTCACAGGAGTCGATAAGTAATTTTTGGGGGTTTTATTGATAGATTTAGACACTGGGCATACATAGCAGATGTGCAGGGAATGCAACGTTGTCTGTAGCATTTCCCTGTGTTAAAATTGTTGCACGGCTGGTTGTCTGGAAAACAAGGGGGGTTTCTTCTAAAATCTTGTTTCGCTGAGGTGGTTGCAGGTTGTGGCACATAACTGGTTGATTTCACTTGTGTTGTATCTGGGCGGGGCGGGGTGGGGGTAATCTGGGGGCATGACATCGTGGAATGTGCCACTGACCTGCAAACTGCGCACAAGATATTCCCGCAGCCAAGGAACACCCTGCTCTGGAGATCCGTGTCGAGAGCGGCCCAGTAAGCGCACTGATTCCGCTGGGCAAGCTGAATGGCACACTTTGCTGAAAAAAGTTTGTGGTAAGTATAGAAATGACCTCCCCCGAAGGACAGCGTGAGCTCCGCTATTATTGCGAGATGATCATTCAGCTCGCAGCGCCTGTGGGGGAAAACTGAGCAAATTATGTCTGTGAAACGGGAAAAAGCTATTGAAAATTCAGGGAAAGAAATTAAGCGGGAAGAGTGTGGGTTGGTTTTTTTAGAGTGACTGAAAAATCCCCACAATCCAATTGATGGTTGGTGTCTAACACAGGGAACATTGAGAGGAGGGATGACAAATCAACATCCGCACCTGCCAAAATCTGTGCCCAGATGTTTTGAGCCACTGGAGGCGGCTCCGAGGCAACAGCGTTTGCTGGGGCGGGCATCTGTGTTGCTATAAGGAGAGAGAATGAAGATTTAATCTGCAGAAGGGGGTTAGAAGACTGAAGATCTGACTGAAGGACATCAAAGACTGTTTTAAGGCTTACGTTGGATTTCTATCTGCATTATTATTATTACTATCACTAATTCATTGCCAAAATGAGGGCATATTTTACATTTGTTTATTTGCTTGGCTGCTTGACGCTGTGGATCCCTATGGACGGCACATCTGCATCGTATTCGTGGATTATTCCGAACACTGTGACTTCCCTGGAGCCGGTTGATGGGGTTCCTATCAGGGATGGAAATTAGCACCCGCCACCAGCCAAATGCGGGTGATTTTGAGTTGTGGCGGGTAAACTCGCTTCACCTACCGGCCACCGTGGCGGGTAAATAAAAATAGCATACTGTTTCCCCTCTTTATAAACTGTGTTCAGTGCATGCAAGTGCGGCCGTATGTCCGAATATGACCAGTCGTTTCCGCCGTCATTACCCGGATATAGTGCCAGAAGACGCGAATAAGAACTCGCGCGCGCTGAGAGAAGATCCGTCACTGTCATCCGGAAGCGCGCACCCGTCTCACAGCGCGCAAATATTGAGTTATCTTTTGAGTCTTGTGCTTAAACAGACAAACAGACCTGTACATTATTATTTAATACACACATGAGTGAGGTCGAGTTAAACATTTTAGTTTGAATTTAATTTTATACTGTGGGTTGTTGCAATGTGCTAAATAAATATTTGCATAATTTGTAATTGTAACTTTACTAAAAATCAAGGCATTGCAATTGCATTAATTAATATTAAAGTTTCAAATAATAAATCACAGTCATAGCATTAGCCATAAATGCAATGGATAATTGGCTAAATTTCTTTTAGTGCTTCGGTTTCAGCCAATAATTTTTATTTTGGTGCATCCCTACTGACAATGTTCTGCTCGGTGTGTCGTCAACACGCTTCAGGAGATGCCAAAACTAGTAGTTTCATTGTTGGTACTAAAAACCTAAAACTGGAAGCCATAAAAGACCACAAATCATCCAAATGCCACATCCAGGTAAAAAAAAAAAAAAAAAAAGAGCACACAGAGCCCTACTCATTTAATGAAATGTATATCAGTTCATGGTTTGTGTGTGTATTAGAGTGAAAAAAAAAAAAATTCAGTATTTCATTGAGATTTGAGATTAAATAAACAGCTTAAGTAGTGTAGAGCTTGTAGTATTAATTTTCACGTGCAGTTACACATTGTCGGTTATAAACAAGAAAGTGGCTGGTAGATTTTGAAATCCACCAGCCACTGTGGCAGGTGGACAAAAAAGTTAATTTCTATCCCTGGTTCCTGTCATGAGGCCTTGGGTTGAGAGGTGCCCTTTTGGTCAGGCGCCTTTTATTCTGAGGGATGAATCGAGAGGTCTGCGATGTTTGTGGGCACGTGGAAACGGAAAACTGTCTCCCTATGCGACGTTCATCTAAAGGGACAGTTCGACAGCTGGCGCCGCACGGAAGAGCTGGTTGGTCTTTCTTTTGCTCCTAATATCGGGCAATATCCACCCTAATCCAGGCCCAGAACTTGTGCAGCTTCAAACTCCTACTGAGTTCAAGTCTATGGTTTGCGTCTTTTTCACCTCAATGTACGCAGTTTGGTAAACAAAATAGACTTAATAAGAATATGGCCTAATTCAACGAACTCTGATATTATTGTTTTATCAGAGACATGGTTAAAGAAGTCAATTCCTAATAACATGATACATTAGGTTAGGTTAGGTTACTTTTATTGTACCCGTAGGTAAATTTGTTTTACAGTGCAATGACTATGGCATCCAATACAAAAAACAAAAACACAACACAGAATACTCCACAACACATAAGGACAAAAAAAACAAAAACGAATGAATCATAAAACCCTAGTACAATATTTCTAAGAACCACCTCTACATTTTGTTAATCATGCTAATCGCATTTGGTATGAAGCTGCTCTTATATCTTTTTGTTCTACACCTTGGGACTTTATACCTCCTCGCAGACGGCAATAACTGAAACTCACTGTGCAGGGGATGAGAGTCGTCATGTAAGATTGGCCATCCTTTGTAACTGTTTGGTATACAGGGATGCCACTCCTGGTTTGGACTCACCTATCAAACGGCCAGACCATTTTACTATCTGATCTAACTGATTTTTTGCCTTTAAGGATATCTGACCATACCATACTACAGTGGAGAAGGACAACACAGATTCAATAAAAGCATGATAAAACATTTTCATTATTGTTCGGTCAATATTAAACACAGATAATATCCTTAGGCAATACAAACGCTGGTGCCCCTTTTTGCAAAGAGCCTCACAGTTCTTTTCAAAATTTAGTTTCTCATCAATAATAGTCCCAAGGTATGTGTATGATTGTACATACTCTATTGTTTGGCCTTTAATTGAGGTTGATTTACTCGGATGAGTACTTTTCCTAAAATCAATGATCATGTCCTTGGTCTTTGATATATTAAGCTGTAAGTAAGATTCCTCACACCAATTGACAAAGTCCTCAATAATTGGGCCATGTGAGGTCTCATTCTCTTTAAGTAAACTCAAAATAACTGAGTCATCCGCATACTTTATAATTATTCTATTATCATACATGCTTTGACACATATTTGTATATAAGATAAATAAAAGTGGAGATAGCAAACATCCTTGAGGAGACCCTGTAGAGGAACTCCTCTGTTCAGATAAGACACCATTTACTCTGACTCTCTGTGTTCTGTTAATTAAGAAATCCAAAATCCAACCCATCAAATTTTTGCTTAACACAAACTGATCTAAAAGCCTCTTGATTAAAATGTGTGGTTGGATTGTATTAAAAGCTGAAGAAAAATCAACAAATAAAAGTCTAGCATGGGTCCTCTGGCCATCCAAATGTCCTAATAGCAAATTTAGCATTGTGATACATATTGAGGGATATAATGTTTTTAGATCGGATCGAACAAAAAAAGGTGGTGGAGTTGCAGTTTATATTAAGTCTAAGCTAAACTGCACTTGTATATTATCCATCAGCAAACCAAACTGTTTTGAACTTTTGGCAATTAAATTTGTTTTTGGTAATGGTCCAGATATCATCATTGTTGGATGTTATCATCCCCCTTCAGCTTCAAGTGAAGCTATTACTTCACTTACGGACCTTCTCCATAACTGGACTAAATCAGAGCTTATTTTACTCAGGGATTTAAACTGGGATTGGTTATCACAAATGTCTGACCCACTCAAGGGTATTTGCGACTCTTTTTGTTTGGATCAATTGATAAATTTACCCACCTGGTTAAATCATAAAGATCTAGTTTAAAGGATGGGTGAAACACTCAGTTTCAGTCAATCTCATGTCAATCTTGAGTACCTATAGAGTAGTACTGCATCCTTCATATCTCCGAAAAGTCTTTCGTTTTATTATATTTGTAAAAGAAATATGGGCTGTACCGAGTCTTTCCGGAAAAAAACGAGCGCCTGGAGGCGTATCGTGTGGGCGGAGCTAAAGAATGACATACAGTCTTGTTCAAAATAATAGCAGTGCAATGTGACTAACCAGAATATTCAAGGTTTTTAGTATATTTTTTATTGCTACGTGGCAAACAAGTTACCAGTAGGTTCAGTAGATTCTCAGAAAACAAATGAAACCCAGCATTCATGATATGCACGCTCTTAAGGCTGTGCAATTGGGCAATTAGTTGAATTAGTTGAAAGGGGTGTGTTCAAAAAAATAGCAGTGTGGCATTCAATCACTGAGGTCATCAATTTTGTGAAGAAACAGGTGTGAATCAGGTGGCCCCTATTTAAGGATGAAGCCAAAACTTGTTGAACATGCCTTTGAAAGCTGAGGAAAATGGGTCGTTCAAGACATTGTTCAGAAGAACAGCGTACTTTGATTAAAAAGTTGATTAGAGAGGGGAAAACCTATAAAGAGGTGCAAAAAATGATAGGCTGTTCAGCTAAAATGATCTCCAATGCCTTAAAATGGAGAGCAAAACCAGAGAGACGTGGAAGAAAACGGAAGACAACCATCAAAATGGATAGAAGAATAACCAGAATGGCAAAGGCTCAGCCAATGATCACCTCCAGGATGATCAAAGACAGTCTGGAGTTGCCTGTAAGTACTGTGACATTTAGAAGACGTCTGTGTGAAGCTAATCTATTTTCAAGAATCCCCCGCAAAGTCCCTCTGTTAAAAAAAAGGCATGTGCAGAAGAGGTTACAATTTGCCAAAGAACACATCAACTGGCCTAAAGAGAAATGGAGGAACATTTTGTGGACTGATGAGAGAATTTTTTTTCTTTTTGGGTCCAAGGGCCACAGGCAGTTTGTGAGACTACCCCCAAACTCTGAATTCAAGCCACAGTACACAGTGAAGACAGTGAAGCATGGAGGTGCAAGCATCATGATATGGGCATGTTTCTCCTACTATGGTGTTGGGCCTATTTATCGCATACCAGGGATCATGGATCAGTTTGCATATGTTAAAATACTTGAAGAGGTCATGTTGCCCTATGCTGAAGAGGACATGCCCTTGAAACGGTTGTTTCAACAACACAATGACCCAAAACACACTAGTAAACGGGCAAAGTCTTGGTTCCAAACCAACAAAATGAATGTTATGGAGTGGCCAGCCCAATCTCCAGACCTTAATCCAATTGAGAACTTGTGGGGTGATATCAAAAATGCTGTTTCTGAAGCAAAACCAAGAAATGTGAATGAATTGTGGAATGTTGTTAAAGAATCATGGAGTGGAATAACAGCTGAGAGGTGCCACAAGCTGGTTGACTCCATGCCACACAGATGTCAAGCAGTTTTAAAAAACTGTGGTCATACAACTAAATATTAGTTTAGTGATTCACAGGATTGCTAAATCCCAGAAGAAAAAAAATGTTTGTACAAAATAGTTTTGAGTTTGTACAGTCAAAGGTAGACACTGCTATTTTTTTGAACACACCCCTTTCAACTAATTGCCCAACTGCACAGCCTTAAGAGCGTGCATATCATGAATGCTGGGTCTTGTTTGTTTTCTGACAATCTACTGAACCTACTGGTAACTTGTTTGCCACGTAGCAATAAAAAATATACTAAAAACCTTGATTACTCTGGTTAGTCACACTGTACTGCTATTATTTTGAACAAGACTGTATGTGCAAAGCGGTGACCGGGGAGAAACCCATCGCTCTCTCAGCTAATAGATATGATCCAGAATCTAATTCGGAGGCTGAAATAGAAACAGCAACAGCAGGACGTCCGTCTCTGTGGTATGTACTGTATTTAGAGGCCTGTCAACATGACATGATTCGGTTTATTGTATGCGACCAAACCTTAGTAGCAAGCAAAACGGTTTTGCACGTCAGAGTAGTGTAACGTTATAAGTTACATAGAACAGCAATGAAGTCCGTTTGTGCATTTGAATGACGAAGCACGCGATCGTGTCGTTTACTGATGTTTACATACGCGACGATAAGCACAGCACAGACATTTGAAGCAGTTTTACTTACCGGCTGCTTCCAAAGCAGGACCGAACCTTTATCGCTGGGACGGCTCCGTCAAAAACACGCTTCTTGGAGTGTGGAGATCCACTTTGCGATGCGACTGAAGCATTTCTGCGTTCAAATCGGTTCAAATGCAGCGCTGCCTTCCCGGAATGCTGTGCTGAAGCGTTGAAGTCGCTTAATGTCAAAGTGAAGGAATGAAGTGGAGCGCGGCGCGGACTATAACCGACATTAGTGTTCACGGACGACTGGATCTGCAGCTGAGAGCAGTTTACTGTTTACAGCGTGCATTTCCTCTCTTGCGCTAGTGACGCGCGCGCACCCTACCGGGAGAAGAGCCCGTAAGGCCCATACAAGGACCTTCCGATCTATTGACGTCAAGTAGACCCATACTCGAAAAAAACTCTCCGAAACTTGTGAGAAATCGGAAGGAGTATTTTTGACACAGAAATACTCTATCAAACGTCCAACATTAGTTTTTGAAACTTTGACTATGTTTAGGATGGGAATCCAAGTCTTTAACAGTGTAAAAAGCTCAGTATGCATGCAACAGCATTTCACCCCCCTTTAAATCCACACTACTTGATGTTATTTTAACCAATGCTCCTTATAGATTCTCTGCGGTTGGAGTTTTTTTGTAATGATGTAAAACGATAATTTAAACATTTTAATGATCAAGCCTTTCTGCGAGATATTTATAATAGTGATTTATATGTTGTTTCACAGATACCCGATGTTGATATAGCATGGGAGTATTTTAAATGTACTTTTTTGACTATATGTGACAAACATGCACCTTTTAAAAGGTTTAGAGTAAGAAGTAGAGATAATCCCTGGTTTAATGAGTCAATATCTTCTCTTATAATAAATAGAGATAATGCATGGGCTAAAGCAAAGAAAACAAATAATAATATGGATTGGGTAAATTATATAGGACAATAAGAAATAACTGTACAAAATTGGTAAAAAAAATCTAAATGTTCTTATTATTTAAATATGATGAATGAAAATTTGAACAATCCGATACATTTCTGAAAGTTGACTCAATCAATTGGTGGTAAAAAAAAAAAAAAAAAACTCCACCAGTCTGCCGGACTGTTTAAAAATAAATGAGAGTGTAATACGGGACAAGGAAAATATTGTAACAGCTTTTAATAACCATTTTATCACTGCTGACTTAATTACGGACTTTAGTAATTTAAAGGAACATAATGTAGAAGGCAATGTGGCAAATGCTTCGTGTTGTTCTCAGCTGTTCACTTTTACTCCTATTTTAGCTACACAAGTTTATAAAGCCTTATCTAACTTGGATTGTAAAAAATCAGCGGATTTGATAAAATAGAGCCTTACTTTTTAAAAATTGCTGCAGATCTTATAACAGAGCCCATCACTTCAATTTTTAATTTAAGTTTAAAATCAAATGTTATTCCTCGTGCATGGAAATCAGCTATGATTCTACCTTTGTTAAAAGGTGCTGATCCATCTGAGATGAATAATTACTGTCCAATTTCAAGGTTGTCAGTGATGGCAAAAGTATTTGAATCTTTTATAAATGATCAAGTAAAAAAGTTTATTACTGAAAATAATATTTTAAATGAATTTCAATCAGGCTTTAGATCAGGTCACAGTACTAAAACTGCAGCCATGCTGGTCACTAATGATATTATTAAATGTTTGGATAGTAAACAGCATTGTGCAGCTTTATTTGTAGATCTCTCTAAAGCATTTGATTCTGTAGATCATAAACTACTGTTGCAGAGACTTAGTTGTGTGGGTTTTAGTGAAACAGCTCTAAATTGGTTTAATAATTACTTATTTGAACGAACTCAATGTGTCTCAGTTGAAAATTTTATATCTGCAGAACAAACAATTAAAAAAGGTGTCCCACAGGGTTCAGTTTTAGCACCAATTTTATTTTCTATTTATATTAATGACATAGGTTGTGGGATAACCCCCGCTAGAATTCATCTATATGCTGATGACAATCATTTACACAGTAGCACATTCTTTGAATCAAGCCATGGAGCTTCTGCAAGATTCTTTTCGGTCTTTGCAACTGTCATTGTCAAATTTGAAACTGGTTTTAAACACAAAAAAACAAATTATATGCTTTTCACCCGGGGTTCCATTAAAACAGATTGCCCGATTTTAACTTTAGAAGGAGACTGTATAGAAAGAGTAAATTGTAAAAAAAAAAATAAAAAAAAAATACTTAGGCATATGGCTAGATGAAAAATTTGGTTTTAATGTACATATTGAAAATCTCTTGAAAAAGCTTAGACCAAAACTGGGTTTCCTCTTTCGGTTAAAGAAATGTTTTCCTTAAGCAAGAAAGAGAATTATTCAAAATTGTTTCCTCTCCATCTTAGATTACGGTGATGTGATTTATATGCATGCAAGTTCATCTTCTCTAAAAAAAAGTTAGATTGTGTATACCATGCTGCCTTGCGCTTTGTGACGAGCACTCATCATTGTAACTTGTATGAATTGGTGGGTTGGACTTCTTTGTTTCAAAGGAGAAAAATACACATGCTGATGTTTATTGCTAAGGCATTGTTAGGAAAACTACCAATTTATATTTGTGGTCTCTTATCGTATTACACCTGTACTTATAGCACTAGATCGAGAGATAAATTGCTTTTAAAGGTTCCTAGAGTACATTCAGAGTTTGGTAAAACTGCCTTCTCTTTCTATGCTCCCTGGTTATGGAATGAGCTGCAGAGTATAATTATGATAGAAGCACTCCCCTCTTTTAAAGTTTTTAAAAATCTCTTATTGACCAATTTAAGGGAAACGCGTGTATGTTTTGTTAAGTAGATTTTGTTGTTATTTTGAGTGCTGGACAAAATTTTATGAAAGATTCAGATTTTTATTTAAATGTTTGTATGTTGGTTATGTGAAACTGTCTGTGCTGCTATCTTGGCCAGGACTCTCTGGAAGAAGAGATTTATATCTCAATGGGACTATCCTAGTAAAATAAAGGATAGAAAAAAAAAGAAGAAGAGCCGGGGCTGTTTCTGAAGCTTGAAGAGAAAAAGAGAGTGGGGAATATATGCTTGCGCTGTCAGTAGGGAACGGTATTGTGTTTGCTGGAGCTGCAGGCCACTGGAAAGGAGAAGAAGAGTTAGCGAAAGGTGGCTTGGACTGATTGTAACCTTGCGCTTGGGCTACTAGCAAGCTCGTGCTAGCATCTGCGTAGGGAGCTGGAGGCCACTGCAAATGAAAAAGGGTTAGTAGCTGTGGGAGGAACAGAATGAGAGGCTGGAGGTGGGCTGGTGCACCCAGCTACAAACACCGATGCGGTAGGAGAAGCCATGGTGTGAGGTTTGCCCTCGGGAGTGGATTTTGTGGAGCAGTTGACTGGCTGCAAGCTGACATAGAGGTTGTACAGTTCTGCTGTTGTTAACTTCCGTGAGAACTGCACTTCAGAGTTTGCCAGCGCTTGCCTTAGGCCTGCCACCGTCCACTTCCCGATGGCTGGGATCGTCGGGACGACCAAGCTGTAAGAAGACGCCAGGGAGGAAGTTGGCCATCTCGCCGATGGAGGCAAGGGCTGGCCTCGGCGTCTTGGTGAGCATGGGGCTAGTTGAGCAGGCCGGCGGCCACGCTGAAGAAGCCTGGACCTTAGGTGCAATGTCCGGCGGCAGAGGCCTAGGCCCGGCAGATTGCAGCGGAGAGTCCCAGGGAGAGCTGGTTTCACCATCAGGAGAGGCTGTAGATCATAGCAGACAGTCAGACCAAAATGCAGAGAAACTGTCAATGACAGGAAGGTAAATCGGCTGTCTATATACACATCCATCATTGATTAACTGATTAGTTTAATGTGCTCATCTTGTGTTCAATTAGGTTTAATTATCTGAGCCTGCTTCACCTGTGTAAGTTTTAATCGTCTGAACGTGCTTCTCCTGAAATTCGTTTACAAAACTTCAATAAGATTTCAGCACTCCACCATCCCCAAACGCACAAATCCAGTGGAGAATTCGGCCGCTCGATGGAGAAAATTGCATTGGGCGTTTTGGGTTAGTTTTGTTGCGGAACGTGAACTTGACCCCTGCATTACCTCCGCGGATTCATTCCTTAGGTGATCTGACATAATATTTTGTTTTGTTTTATGGCGCAAGTAACATTAGCAGACAGCTTTATTAAAATAAGGGCAGCAAATGAGTATTTATTTACCCGGCCGAAAAACTCGTGGAGTGTGGAAAAAAAAGTGTGGATTGGAGGTAACGACCCATTTATTTCCACTAGGTTATCGTGTATTATAGACCCCCTTATCCATTTGATAATGCAATAGTCTGTCATAAAAGCTGTGTCTACAAGTGTTTTAACCAAATTTGAGTATCTAGAAATATGATTTCTGGAGTATTTTGTAAGCATGTACAGCTGCATCATATATTTAATATTCCACCCCTGCCTTGCAGGTATATAAAAAAATTGGGACAACAACAACAAAAAAATACATTTATGCAAGTTAAGACACATCTTTGCTAAAATGTACTGCTGTTGTGTTTGTTGTTGTTAACAGAAATGTTTCTTTTCTCTGCCTTAGGACTGCAAGTGTCCTGAGACAGGTGAGGGAGTGGGAAACTTGGCCATGGTTTGTCCTCATGGATGAGGTGTTAGGACAGGCATTCTAACAACCCCCCTCTCTTCATTGACTCCACCCCTGAGGACACACCAGGGCCAAGTTCAGCAGTGGATGAGCAGGATGAGGAGGAGCCAGAGTCAGCCAAGAGGAAGTGAGACCGAGGATAATTTGAGACGAGATACTGAGGGAGGACATGCAGTTTCAGCGAGAGACAGAGAAAATGGGAGAGAATAAAAAAAAAACTGAAGAAGAACTACAATCTTGGCTTTGTAAGTTAAAATTTGTCAATAAAACATTATCTTTCTACACATTATTGTAGAAAGTGCATTGTCACATTAACTGCATTGTCACATTAAATATGGTAAATCCTGATAAAATAAAATATATTTTAAGCAGAGTAGGCAGAGTATTATGAGCAGAATGATGAATATTTGTTTTTCTGCTGTCACCATTTCCCTGTGTATGGGGGAGAAGGACCAAGCCCAGCCAACTATACTTCTGATGCAATATAAAATTTAGCACTTTAATGAAAACTGTTAAAACTATACCATTTTAACTATTTTTGGATTTGTTCAAAGTATTGTGGGTGTATCGCACTGCAGGGACATAACCACCATAGACATTGAAGGGGAAAAGTCCCCCCCCAATAATTAGAAAGGGCCAAATTTTAAAGGTTTAAAAGTAACATTTAGTTTGTTTTGCCTCAGGTCTAACTGCTTGTCAATGTCACAATGATTGAGATGGCCAATCAAATCAAAGTAGGCGGGGTTTGCGTTCTCTTTTGGCTTGTGCATCCAGCCTTCACGCACAGACGAGCCAATCTATTGCTTAATGCCGTTGCGGAGAGAGACTCTATTCCCTGTGTCCCTGCTCTTAATATACAATCATTGAACATCTTTGATTTTAATGAAGAAGAAAAAAACTACATAAGAGCGGATTAGAACCCAAACCCATTTGTGAGAAAATCAGCACGAACTGCATTTGTGAGAAAATCTGCTTGAACTGCATTTGTGAGAAAATCAGCACGAACTGCATTTGTGAGAAAATCTGCCTGAACTGCATTTGTGAGAAAATCTGCTCGAACTGCATTTGCACATCGCTCTCTGTTTGTTTGCAAGTCGTGTTTTCCTTTGCAAAGCAGATTGTGTTTGTTTGCAAAATGCTGGATTTGTTTGTTTAATTATGGCACAAAATTCATTCCATACAGTTTTTCATTAAACTACAATATTTGCCTCTGAGATGAAGTTGAAGAAAAATCAAATCACATTTAAACTCAAATACAGAGTAAATGTATTTTGTTACAGCATTTGTAATGTTTAGCAACAGTGACAGCTGCCCTTGAAGAGTAGCAGTAACATTTATACTGGACTTAAGTTAACTGCCTAACAACAAAACAACTAAAGATGTTCACTTCGGTCCATTTAGTATGTGCATAATAAAGAGTATTAATATAAAATCGCATGTTGGTTACATATTAGTCAACATTTGAACAATTATTGCATTTTTATTTATATTTTATAATTAGATACATTAGATTACTGGAGTAAATTGAACCCCAATGCTTAAATTTAAAAGTGTAATCTGGCTTTCTCTTAAAAAATCTGATGTTGCGGCACACAGTGAATTCTGGGGTAGGCAAGGCTGCGAAGCATCCATCCGAGTATCCTTCGTTTCACGGGAAATGAAGGACACATTTGCAGGCCGTATTTTGAAGGAGCCTTCAAAGGACCTTTGAATTGGGACAGCCTTCGTTGTGTCGCGGTGACGTAACCCGCTATACCTTTCACTGTAAACAAGTTTCGGTGCGTCCTTTTAAGGTTGCAACTGCCGTGCACTTCGAAGGACACGTATAACCGCCATCAGCCGTAGAAAACTCCACTCTGAGTCTGAAGTCTTTCAGACCACTGATCTTTATAATCAGACTTTCAATCTCTGTCTCACTCTCACACTCTCACTCTCTGCCCATGTTAAACTGCACGCCAAAATTCCAAACCTGCTTTTGATATTAAAGTCTAAGTTTTAAAATTTTTTAAAGTTTTAATATGAAATTCAAACAATAAATACCGTTTTGGTGCACTTATAAAGCCAGAGCCATTGAAAAAAAAGTTGTGACAAGCTTTCAGCTCGCGGTGGCACGCGTGGTCAAGTGGTTCATGACGCTCTAAACAAACCAGCGCTGTCAATACATTTGAATAGATAAACAACAGCTGTACTAAAAATAACAGGTATTTGCAGCATTCTTTTTTTTGGTAAACAGTACAGCATAGTGTTCTTTGAATTTACAGTAATAATTTATTATGGAGAGTTAAAGGGGGGGTGAAACACTCAGTTTCAGTCAGTGTCATGTCAATCTTGAGTACCTATAGAGTAGCATTGCATCCTGCATATCTCCGAAAAGTCTTTATTTTTTTATTAATTATATAAGAAAGATGCGCTGTTCCGAGTCTTTCCGAAAAAAGCCGAGCGGGTGGGGGCGTATCGTGTGAGCGGAGCTAAATAATGACGTGTCGGCGCTGCTGCTATTGTGTTGAGTCGAGTGCGTCGTAAAGCTGTGTCATCCCTAACAGCGGGAAAAACTTTATTCAAAATAAAAATATGGCTTTTAATCAGATACAGCCATACATCTATGATCCGGAATCAGACCCAGAGGCTGCAGTTGAACAGGAGCAGCAGCAAAAACGACTAGAGCAGGACGTCTCTATGTGGTACAAGTTATACACTAACTATATAATATGCTTAGCGACTTGTGTTATTTACATATTTATACTTGAATTATATCGTCGTATTTTTGTCTTTGAAGGTGTACATGTGAGAAGTGCAGTTGTGCACGTGTGTGTGTGTTTACGCGTGGTTTGTGTAGACAATTGTAACGTTATTAAGCTGACTGGTTTTGCACGGCAGGCTAAGTTAGTGTTTACATAGAAAGACACGGAATAGTAGCACATTTGAATGAAGAAGCGCGCTTATTTAGTTCAACATATTTCCCCACTCTTTGTGTATTGTTGTTTGGAGTGCTTTTACAATACACAAATATAAAGTTACACATATAGTGGCCAGCTAAACAAATGTACACGCACTACACATCGCATGCTCCTTTGATCAATTTCTATATATAGTAATATATATAGTAACTATACGTGATCATGTTTGGGCTACTTGATGAGCATAGGCAAAAACACAGACATTTGAAGCAGTCTAACTCACCGCCCGCGGTTCTAACGTTGGGACCTTTATCGTTGGGACTGCTTCATCATTCAGCATTAGGCGATTGGAAAATCCGGCGTCAAGCTGGGCCTTGTTTATGAAACAGTCGGCACCGAAATGCAGCGAACAGATATAAACATTCGCGCAACTCAGTTGCTGATCCGGAAAAGCAAATTCCATCCACTGTTGCCTTACCGCGGGGTTTTTGGGGAATCTGTGCAGGACTGTCTTGGTCTGGCAACCAAAAACGCACTTTTTGATGTCATTGTTAATTGTGCACATCACCTGTGCAGCGCAGCCTACGAGCCAGCGCTTTGATGGGCGTAGCCTGTTACTTTCGCTCTCTCCCTCTCTCTCTCTCACGCTCTTCCGGTAGAATTGTCCGTAAGGCCCATACAAGGAAATTCCGCCCCCATTAACGTCAAAGGGGACGCATGATTGCAAAAAACTTGCCGAAACTTATGACTAACCGGAAGTAGTATTTTTGACAAAGAAATACTCCCATCAAACATCCACCTTAACTTTTGAAACTTTGTCCATGTTTAGTATGGGATTCCATGTCTTTAACAGTGTAAAAAGATCAGTATGCATGAAACAGCATTTCACCCCCCCTTTAATGTTAAAGGTGCCCTAGAATGAGTTGAAACAATATGTTAAATTATTCTCTGATATCTACATAGAAGGTATGTGGCTTATTTAAGGTCAAAAATTGTCCAGATACAGTTTTACAGGTCCATTTACAACCATATAAATTGTCCCTGGATGTAATGCTCTGTTTTTGACTTATTTGGAAGGGTCATTAATATTAATGTTTAGCTCTGCTCTGATTGGCTTATTTCAGCAGCTTACAGCTCACAGCAGTTCAGTTGTTCAGAACAGTGTTTTTTATTCACAAGATTCACGAGAAGTAGGAGGCAATGGTGTTTGAGACTCACAGTTTGTGATGTCCATGTACTGAACTCTTATTATTTCACTATGGCCAAGTTAATTAAATTTTTCATTCTAGGGCACCTTTAATGTTTTTCTTGTATTTAGCCCTAAAGTATTCCTTACTAATTGGTCACACTCATACTCCTTGGTGGCGAAATTTGACCATACACCTTAACTATTTTTTCAATTAAATAAATGGTCCATTTAAAGTATTTTTCTTCTAATATTTTTTATTACTTTGCTATATAACACATAGTGTAGTAATTAAGGTTGAAATAGAGAATTCCAATGCAAAGAGGCAAATTAGAGTCAGTTTGTGGCTGTTTTTTATTTGTAATGCCATTACCTATTATCTGCATGGCTCTTAAATAATTATACTGTATAGTTGCTCAAAGAAGTATTGCAAATCGTAACTGCTTACTTATTTTTTGCATTAGAAAACATATTCAGACACGATTAAACACTAGATTTCTTTAAAGCTGCAGTCCGTAACTTTTTGCACTAGAGTTTAAAGCTACACTGTGTAACTTTTTTAGTTATTCTTAGCTAAAATCACTTAGTTCTTTCAAAAATATGTGCTCATTAATGTATATTTACTTCTTTCAAGTAATAAAGTATTTTCGTAAGTTTATAATATACCATTGAAAATACATACGGGTGAGGGGTTCGGATGGCGGTCGCCATGTTGCTCCTCTATCTTGAAAGTACATTAGCCAAATAGGGACATACCCGTAAATTCAAGCTTCGCTTTTCGCGTTTTAACACTCAATGGCACTGTGTCGAATGTAAAGAGGGGGATTGCTTGAGGCTGCTATGATGATGGAGGATCACTTTTATTCTTGAGGATATTTGCCAGAGTCGGAAGCGGAAAAGAGAATTAAAACGGCAACGCAACAAATCAACAAGACAAAAGTAAATATTGGAGTGGCCTTTCCAAGATGCAAAGAGCTCATGAGGAGCAACGATTTTAAAAAGGATGCCGACGTTGCCTGCTTTCTTCTCGACAGGTAATAGTAATTCAGCCTATTTGTGTATATTGGAAGTTTTATTGTTGCTTGGCTAATTATATCATGGTGTGCTGTGCATAACACTAGAACGACGTCTAGGATAGTTTTTCTCGCGTCAATGATGAAAAAGTATTGTTTACCTTGTAACATAAATCCGTGTTCTATGACGGATAACATGAGATTAATATTTTAATTGCATTATAATTTGTAGGCTATATATGTAGGCACTTTAAATGTTAGTTATTTTTCATTTATTTTACTGTATACACAATTAATGTAGTCTAATCTGATAATGCTAGTGTAAGACTTTCACCTTTACTTTTACATCTGTCCTGTAATCTTATTCATTTAAGACGTATTATTGTACGATGTAAATATATATCACACTATGACACCTTATTATGACTAGCCTACGAATGGGGCACTGGTAGGTCATTAGAGAACATTATATAGCCTACAATGTAAACTTTGCCTTACGCTAGTGATGTCGTACAATATACAGAATAACGATAGCACTGATAAAAGTTACTTTACTAAGATTAGCTTGCATTCGTCTGGGAACCTGATAGCTGATGTTAGCAATGGAATGGTAAAAAAAAAAATAACGAAAACGTAAAACTATTATTCATTTTACATAGATTAATTTGATCATAGATAATTTGGCAAATTAAATAACTGCAAATTATAATAGTTTCAAAAGTAACCTCATCACTTGAAACAACACTCACCGAAGAGGTCGAACTGGAAGCCATAATCTTTGACTAAATCGGCCACCGTTGGAGTTAAAACGAAATCGAAATTGAGAGGAAAAGAAACTATTATTCACTGGAGGGTTATATACCTTTTCACCACTAGATGGGGGAAAATATCACACAGTGTAGCTTTAATAAACAGAACTGCAAGCCTGACGTAGTCATACTGAATTCTAGTCAGAATATGAGTCTGAAACTGCTCCATTGGGGTGTGATTATGGGGCGTGTTTCAACCGAACCAAGAAAGACATCAATTGGATAGACCTACAACCAATCAGAGCAATGGAGGGACGCATTGTCAAATGTCAACAGAGTTCAAACTGCACTGTGTTGCCAAATCCGCCTTTTTTTCTATGTCCGCGGGTTGAAGCGACTAGTATGTGATATATAGACCCATGAGTGCGAATTTTAGCAGGCAACCATGCCAAAATAAGACACATTTTAACCCCCAAACGCCATTTTCCCCCCAGGGAACCCCCTGAGAAGCTATTGTTTAGGGCAAGTAGTTGCCGGGTTTTGTTGTAAAAACTTGGCAACCCTGTCTGCACGCACGCTGGAATAAATAATCTTTGCCGGTGTTGTAAAAAAAAAAATAATAATTTAATGATACACAGAGTACTTACCCAACATGATCTTAATTTCTGAGAGAAATTGTGAAGGCGAATGCATATACAAACAAGCTCTCCATTTAGGATTCGAACAAATATAATCCAAGGGCCTTTGATGAAGTGGATGATTACGTTACTGTTTATCATCTGTCCGTCATCGTCTAAAGCCCACCCTGATGATTTCATTGGTCCGAACAGTTTCTGTTCAGAGATAATTACTCCTCTATGGAGCGAGGTCAGACCGAACCGCCTGACCTAAACATTTTGTGGGCGGGGCTAAGTTTGGCTGGCATCCAGGCTACAGAACTGCATGTGTCTTGCAGAAGAACATTACAGCCGGAGCTACCTCTCTTGGTTTATGCTTATGGCGAATCACACAGGGACTGTGCTCCTCCGCAGCGGCTCCTACCAGACTGCTCTGAAATAGTCCCAATATAAACACTTATTATAAGTGTACTGTAATGATTCAGGGTAAGACTAAAACACGGTTTGGAAAACGGATTCATGTTGTACATTCTCATTATATAATTTGTGTAAATCTTGAACACAAAAAAAGTTACTGACAGCTCTTAAATGAACTCAATTTTCTTGTTTAAAAAGATGTTTACATATTTGCCATCCAATTTTTAAACATGTACAATTTCATATATTTTTGGAGGTGAAATTCGTTGCCAGCCTGTTATTAAAGGTAAAAAAATAACAATAAAGTATTTCTCTTTGTTTGAATAACTACTCAACCCATACCTTGCACATTTATTCTGGAAAAAGACCCCCTTTAGTGTAAAAACACTAAGTAATTTTATGGAGCGATTTTGAATAATGACCATTCACCGTAAGTAAGGGCTCCCCCTCCCTGCAAAAGCCAATTTAACCACTGTGTGTATCAGTCTGAGATTTTAATCGTACCACCTCTTAAAGGACAACTCCGGTGAGAAATGAACCTAGAGGGTAATTAACAGATGGTTACAGAGTAGATCGTTCTCTGGGATGCGTTTTAATGGAAATGGAATGTAAAGAGTTTTATCTTTAAAAACAGATTAGCTTATAACACTAGTCTATGGGGCACAGAGTAGTGAAATTAAATCACTAGTTAATACCACTAACAAGGCTAAAAATAGCCTCACACTAACACAGTAGCACAATGAGGGTCCCTACATGCAAACCGAAGCATTGAGAACTTTGTAAGAGTACAAACAGTTTAATAAGAAGACACTTTATAAACAGAGCGCATTTCGCGTTCACGAACAGGCGCCATCTTGGAAAACAGTCTCGACTCATCGAGCGACGAGAGCTCTGCTAAGTGATGAACTGTGACTTGGAAACTCATATGGTCCGTTGTTTCCGGAAGAAAACACTGAACACAACAGAGAAAATAAATAAATAAAAATAAAAATGTCCATGTTATTACATTTCACAAACTTAATTCCTATTGACCAGCTCACTTAGAACAGCGCTCGTAGATCGAGCACTTCATCGAGACTGTTTTTCGAGACGGTGCCTGTCCGTGAACGCGTAAGGCACTATGTTTACAACGTATGGACTGCATTTATATAGCGCTTTTATCCAAAGCGCTTTACATTTTGCCTCACATTCACCCATTCATACACCGACGGCGATGTCAGCCATGTAAGGCTCATCCAGCTCGTCGGGAGCAGCTGGGGTTAGGTGTCTTGCTCATGGACACTTCGTCAGGTGGAACCGGGGATTGAACCACCAACCTTCTGGTTTGTAGACAACCTACATGAACCACTGAGCCACTGCCGCCCCATATCTTCTTATCTTCTTATTAAACTGTTTGTACTCTTACAAAGTTCTCAATGCTTCGGTTTGCATGTAGGGACCCTCATTATGCTACCGTGTTAGTGTGAGGCTATTTTGAGCCTTGTTAGTGGTATTAACTAGCGATTTAATTTTACCACCCTGTGTCTACCCTGTGTCCCATAGACTAGTGTTATAAGCTAATCTGTTTTTAGGGATAAAACTCTTTACATTCGATTTTCAAGAAAACGCATCCCAGAGAACGATCTACTCGCTGACCATCCGTTAATTACCCCTAGGTTAATTTCTCACTGGAGTTGTCCTTTAATCATTTGTAGCCACAAGTAAGTTTGCTGTGTAGCAATAATAGCTGTAGCTAATTCGGATCAAACTCTTAACTTTTACTTGTTGCATTGCATCACCCTGTTTTCCCACTTTGCTTCTCATAAACAAATGTAGCAACTTAGCTATTTATCAAATCACAAATTTTTTCCAATTGTTTAATAACTTCTCATCGCGCGCGTTTGTTGCAACAAAGCTAATAAAACAATGGAGAAAGCATTTTGCTGATTTAAAAAACACTCTAATTTATAACTGTTCGAATCCCAGAAAATTATTTGGAAGATGTTTTTTTTTTTTAATCCGTAACAACAGTTTTAATTCCTCATATGTGCGGAAGAAAGAGAAGCTCAAACCTCCTGTTGATTTTAAAATCCAATATTTTGCTGAAAAGACGTTGCTCGTCGGAGCGTAGCAACATCACTTTGCCGGGTCACTAAATTGTAAGGCCACCAAAATCGTCTCAATGGAGGCTAACGTGGGTGAAATGGTGGGTGAAGGTTGCTGCGCGTTCGATCTTTTCAGCTAGGAAATTTTATTCCCATTACTCATTATCTGACTCATAATTTAGAATTTAGGTTAGATTGCCAATTGGTTATATATTTAATAGTTTAACTACACATTAAATTATTCCGTTTAACCCTTTGTTAAAATTATTCCCGTTCATAACCTGAATAATTCCAGAGCAAGTCAGAATCATTCAAAGTGTAACAATTTATTAATAGTAAGGTACAGTCTTGTTCAAAATAATAGCAGTACAATGTGACTAACCAGAATAATCAAGGTTTTTAGTATATTTTTTATTGCTACGTGGCAAACAAGTTACCAGTAGGTTCAGTAGATTGTCAGAAAACAAACAAGACCCAGCATTCATGATATGCACACTCTTAAGGCTGTGCAATTGGGCAATTAGTTGAAAGGGGTGTGTTCAAAAAAATAGCAGTGTCTACCTTTGACTGTACAAACTCAAAAACTATTTTGTACAAACATTTTTTTTTTCTGGGATTTAGCAATCCTGTGAATCACTAAACTAATATTTAGTTGTATGACCACAGTTTTTTAAAACTGCTTGACATCTGTGTGGCATGGAGTCAACCAACTTGTGGCACCTCTCAGCTGTTATTCCACTCCATGATTCTTTAACAACATTCCACAATTCATTCACATTTCTTGGTTTTGCTTCAGAAATAGCATTTTTGATATCACCCCACAAGTTCTCAATTGGATTAAGGTCTGGAGATTGGGCTGGCCACTCCATAACATTCATTTTGTTGGTTTGGAACCAAGACTTTGCCCGTTTACTAGTGTGTTTTGGGTCATTGTCTTGTTGAAACAACCGTTTCAAGGGCATGTCCTCTTCAGCATAGGGCAACATGACCTCTTCAAGTATTTTAACATATGCAAACTGATCCATGATCCCTGGTATGCGATAAATAGGCCCAACACCATAGTAGGAGAAACATGCCCATATCATGATGCTTGCACCTCCATGCTTCACTGTCTTCACTGTGTACTGTGGCTTGAATTCAGAGTTTGGGGGTCGTCTCACAAACTGCCTGTGGCCCTTGGACCCAAAAAGAACAATTTTACTCTCATCAGTCCACAAAATGTTCCTCCATTTCTCTTTAGGCCAGTTGATGTGTTCTTTGGCAAATTGTAACCTCTTCTGCACATGCCTTTTTTTTAACAGAGGGACTTTGCGGGGGATTCTTGAAAATAGATTAGCTTCACACAGACGTCTTCTAACTGTCACAGTACTTACAGGTAACTCCAGACTGTCTTTGATCATCCTGGAGGTGATCATTGGCTGAGCCTTTGCCATTCTGGTTATTCTTCTATCCATTTTGATGGTTGTCTTCCGTTTTCTTCCACGTCTCTCTGGTTTTGCTCTCCATTTTAAGGCATTGGAGATCATTTTAGCTGAACAGCCTATCATTTTTTGCACCTCTTTATAGGTTTTCACCTCTCTAATCAACTTTTTAATCAAAGTACGCTGTTCTTCTGAACAATGTCTTGAACGACCCATTTTCCTCAGCTTTCAAATGCATGTTCAACAAGTGTTGGCTTCATCCTTAAATAGGGGCCACCTGATTCACACCTGTTTCTTCACAAAATTGATGACCTCAGTGATTGAATGCCACACTGCTATTTTTTTGAACACACCCCTTTCAACTAATTCAACTAATTGCCCAATTGCACAGCCTTAAGAGCGTGCATATCATGAATGCTGGGTGTCATTTGTTTTCTGAGAATCTACTGAACCTACTGGTAACTTGTTTGCCACGTAGCAATAAAAAAATATACGAAAAACTTTGATTATTCTGGTTAGTCACATTGTACTGCTATTATTTTGAACAAGACTGTACATGTATAATGCCAATTACATAATCAATTCAAAGGTAGCCTAATCCATATAACATCAAATACTCTGAAGTAAAGAATGAAATATATACCTGACTTCTGAAAATTACATAATGCTGGCTATCTTGAAGCGTCCAGCATTACGGGCTGATCTGACTACAGAATCGAGCCCCGAGCTCTTTGCAACATTTCTTTAAATACCCAGGCCAGATGCGCAAACTCTTTCAAATGTAAGCACAAGTTCACAATGGGAATTTGCATTAATCAAGTCCTATAGACTTGTATGGACAAGAGGCCAAATGGCTAAAAGCCACACCCACCATACACCAACGCAAGATATCTTTAAACTCTTAAAACATTTATGATGTTCTAGTTTACTTCTGTGGAGTTGAGATATTTGTTCCAGTCACACTGAGACATTTCAAATAATATCAAACACATATAATACTGTATTGTGAGGATTGACATTGTAACGAAGAGATATCTGGTGCATTTCAGGTGATCTCAATATGAGGGGGAGCAGGAGTTTGGGGGAAGTTTCATGTGAAAGAAAAGGCATGTAAATTGGTGTCATTTGTAGATGGTTCACTCAGTGTGATGTCTTCAACGACGGAGACAATAACTGTATGAATGAGTTCATATGCTAATTTCCTTTGTTTTCTCAGAGTCCTTGTTCCTCAGACATTTTGGCATCTGCTAGTTTTTTTCAGCCTTACAGCTGCCTATGAGGGTCAAATTGACCCGTGAACATCACAAACGTAACAGTAATTGTGTTTGCATATGTCAAAAAACACCAGCATGTTTAAAATTGTATGTTCATGATGATAAATGAGAAAAAGTTTTATTATATCAGGTAGCTTGAAAAAATAAGTCATTTTTAACATTTGTGGCTGACAAAATATTTTCTGTATTGAAATAATGTGGAAAACCTTCTTTCTTTTGCCTCATAATGTAGTAAAAAATAAAATAAAATATAACCAAGACATATTATTTTGGGTCAGTACAGTTGCCTTAGAGCGTTAAAATATGCGGGGTCAAATTGACCCGCAAACATCACGAAGAAAAAAAAAAACTTTTCTTTAAAACTTTAAATGAATTATATATACAGGTCCTTCTCAAAAAATTAGCATATTGTTATAAAGTTCATTATTTTCCATAATGTAATGATAAAAATTAAACTTTCATATATTTTAGATTCATTGCACACCAACTGAAATATTTCAGGTCTTTTATTGTTTTAATTTGATTTTGGCATACAGCTCATGAAAACCCAAAATTCCTATCTCAAAAAATGTGCATATCATGATAAGGTTTTCTAAACGAGCTATTAACCTAATCATCTGAATCAACTAATTAACTCTAAACACCTGCAAAAGATTCCTGAGGCTTTTAAAAACTCCCAGCCTGGTGCATTACTCAAAACCGCAATCATGGGTAAGACTGTCGACCTGACTGCTGTCCAGAAGGCCATCATTGACACCCTCAAGCGAGAGGGTAAGACACAGACAGAAATTTCTGAACGAATAGGCTGTTCCCAGAGTGCTGTATCAAGGCACCTCAGTGGGAAGTCTGTGGGAAGGAAAAAGTGTGGCAAAAAACGCTGCACAACGAGAAGGGGTGACCAGACCATGAGGAAGATTGTGGAGAAGGACCGATTCCAGACCTTGGGGGACCTGCGGAAGCAGTGGACTGAGTCTGGAGTAGAAACATCCAGAGCCACCATGCACAGGCGTGCAGGAAATGGGCTACAGGTGCCGCATTCCCCAGGTCAAGCCACTTTTGGGCTACAGAGAAGCAGACTGTTGCTCAGTGGTCCAAAGTACTTTTTTTCAGATGAAAGCAAATTTTGCATGTCATTCGGAAATCAAGATGCCAGAGTCTGGAGGAAGACCGGGGAGAAGGAAATGCCAAAATGCCTAAAGTCCAGTGTCAAGTACCCACAGTCAGTGATGGTCTGGGGTGCCATGTCAGCTGCTGGTGTTGGTCCACTGTGTTTTATCAAGGGCAGGGTCAATGCAGCTAGCTATCTGGAGATTTTGGAGCACTTCATGCTTCCATCTGCTGAAAAGCTTGAGATGAAGATTTCGTTTTTCAGCACGACCTGGCACCTGCTCACAGTGCCAAAACCACTGGTAAATGGTTTACGGACCATGGTATTAGTGCTCAATTGGCCTGCCAACTCTCCTGACCTGAACCCCATAGAGAATCTGTGCGATATTGTGAAGAGAAAGTTGAGAGTCGCAAGACCCAACACTCTGGATGAGCTTAAGGCCGCTATCGAAGCATCCTGGGCCTCCATAACACCTCAGCAGTACCACAGGCTGATTGCCTCCATGCCACGCCACATTTAAGCAGTCATTTCTGCAAAAGGATTCTTGACCAAGTATTGAGTGCAAAACTGAACATAATTATTTGAAGGTTGACTTTTTTCGTATTAAAAATACTTTTTTTATTGGTCGGATGAAATATGCTATTTTTTTTTAGATTTTTGGGTTTTCATGAGCTGTATGCCAAAATCATCAGTATTAAAACAATAAAAGACCTGAAATATTTCAGTTGGTGAGCAATGAATCTAAAATATCTGAAAGTTAAATTTGTATCATTACATAATGAAAAATAATGAACTTTATCACAATATGCTAATTATTTAAGACGGACCTGTAGAACGTGAGAAGAGCACACATTAACATTGCGCCTCAGCTCACGCAAAACTTTAAACTACACACAGCACAATCACATCTTATCTAAGCTTTGAATTTATGAAAAGTGTATTTGCCGGTGTGTAGGTCTCAGCCACTTAACCTGCACTAAACAAATACTCCCTAATACTTTCTAATAATATGGCCATGTGGAAGCATGTGCTAAATAGACACTGAACCCTGAGGAACTCCCTCTAAAATAAATATAACACCAGCCAAAATACTGTTGTATTGACAACCACTGTAGTGCTAAAATTCATAACAATAGCAATAGTGAGTGCATTTTATACACCATAAACTTAAATATTATATTCAGTGCTCATTCTAGATGAAAGTGTTTACTATGGCCACACAATGAATGAACAAATTGTATGAATTTACATTTTATTTAAAATAAATCCACTGATTAACCAGATCACTGATCATCTACATGTAAATAATGTACAGGTTTATGCATGTTATTTCTGAAAATGTTTATAATGCAATGAAGTGCCAAAACTTTTTCTTTTTCATTTGGCTTTTCATAAACAATTCTTTAAAAATAAATTAAATAAAACATTTTTTCAATTACAGGTTTATACATTTCCATTTGATATCTGTAAATTGGTGCTGCTTTCCTATTCATATTTTATGACCATTCATCCTGAATAGAAAATCTTTTACCAGCACTTTTGGATAATTTTCTCTTGAACGTCTGGGAAGTTGAGATCGCCTTGTTTTTCTTCTGATAGTCTAAAGGTCAAAGGTCTAAAACCACAACAGATAAACCTCTGTAATTATTTTCCTCTTCCCGTTTTCTTTCTTGTAGCTAACACACTATCATTATGAACAAAACTCTCAGGGCTTTTATCTTTTCATATGTTGTTTGTGCAACAGCATATCAGTCTGAGATACAGATGGTTCTCTTGATCCCTCCTTTAGGTTTATCCCTCCTGTATTGCGGTCATAGGATTGAATCAATCCCATTTGTTCATAATTATGTGCTTTCGTCCAGTATGTGGGAATCTTTCATTCATTTCCTCAATGTTTTTTCTCTTCATTTTCTTTGGAATCATCTCAGGTTGTTTCAACATTGGACTCTGAGGCTTTTCAAACTGTAATCTATGATAAGAACATTCCAAAGTCAATTCACCGCCTACATTTGTGATGCAATCAGAATCTTTTTTTTCTTCATCTTCCTCTCGGGATTTACAGTTTCTTGCATTAGTGCAGCAGAAGAGCCGAAGTCAGACATGTAATTAATGGAAAAGTTTTCTCTTCTTTTTGCTTTTGGTGTCATTTAATTTAGCTTCTGTATTACTTTCCAAATGTTCAATATCACTTGACCTTTCTCCAATTGACTGTTGAGTAGTTGATCTATCAGTTACATTATCAAACTGAGACCCCAAACTCGCATCCAGAAGAAAATCTTCAGATTCATAGTCACACTCGTCACTGCCATTCCGCTTTTTCTTATTTTTCACAGATTTTAATCTAGTTACATTAGGTGAAAGGCATTGCTCAATTTGCTCTGATGTCTGTAAATGCTCAGGGTGATCAGTCTCAATAGCTTCAAAAGTTTTAATTGCCAGGATATCTGTAGCACTATTTTCCTCTATGTATGCAGTCTTTTTCTCCTTTTCTTTTCTCTTCTTTTTTGTTCTTTTGAGTGTCAGTTCAGTAGTTTTTGACTCAGTGAACTGATCCGTCTCAACCAAATGAACATTGTCCACACTATGAGTAACTGCATTAGTCTCTGCATCCACTTGTACTTTTAACTTGTGCTTTTTCTTCTTGTTCTCTTCTATAGTGTTTCCTGACTGCAAGTCTAACACAGCATTTTCCAGTCCAATGACATCATCAACTTGAGACTGAGAACTTGCATTCTGACTTTTCTTGTTGCGTTTGGCAACATTCAATATATGTGCTGAATAACAGTCAAAATGTTCAACTGCATTGCTCTGCCTTCTTTCAATCATCTTTTGTGCACTCAGTACAGTGACATCAAGCTGAGACACAGAACTCACATCCAGATTAAAATCAACAGATTCATATGGACATTCCTCACTCTGAACCCTTTTTTTCTTCTTTTTCTTTCCTGAGCTAAATCTAGTTACACTGGGTGATTGACATCCTGTAATTCCCTCAGATGACAGTAAATGCTCAGTCTGATTGGCCTCAGTGGAATGAATCATATTTCCTCTCATTTCTAGAGGGCTATCTTCCATGTGCTCCAAAAGTTCACTTGATGAGCTAACAGTTGTTTTTTCTCTGTCCTTGTTTGCTCTCTTCTTTTTGGTTCTTCTGGATAGCAAATCAGTAGTGTTTGACTCACTGTAATGAAACTGCACAATGTCCTTAATATCTGAAGCAAGCTCTTTTGTTTTTCGCTCTTTTAGTTTCTGCTTTTTTGCCTTTTTCTGTTTGTCATTTGTGATAATGGTGTCATCTGAACCCAAATGATTTGGTTCTGCTGTGCTCGCTGACTGCATGCCTTGTTTTTCCAGTCTAACGTAATCAATTTGAGATGGAGAACTTACATTCTGACTTTTCTTCTTGTGTTTGGCAACCTTTAATATACTTGCTGTATTACCTTCCAAATGTTCAGCTGCATTGCCATTGCTCAAACTTTCTTCAATGACCCCATCTTCCTGTTGTTCAGTCACTCTGAGACCAGCATCAAACTGAGACTTAAAACTCACATTCAGATCCACAGATTCATACTGAGACTCCTCTGTCTTATCTCTTTTTTTCTTCTTTACTGATTTTAATCTAGTTACATTAGGCAATGGACACCCTGTAACTTCCTCTGACGTCTGCATATGCTTAGGTTGATCAGTCTCAGGAGCTTCACTGGATTGATTCCCTTCATTTACTCTCAACTCCGCTGGTCTATCAGAGTCCAAAGTTTTGTTTGATAGGATGTCTGTAGCACTATTTTCCTCTGCATATGCAGTCTTTGTACCCTCTTTGTCATTTCTCTTCTTTTTTTTTCTTTTGAGTGTCAGCTCCGTACTTTGTGCATCACTGAACTGGACTGCCTCAACCGAATGCTTTTCTACACCAGGCTCTGCATCCTCATGGTCATTTAATTTGTACATTTTCATATTTTTCCTCTTAGCCTTTTTGATAACAGTGACATCTTCCACTGTAGATAAAATACTTTTCTCCAAGAGCTCAGACGTCTCTTCTGACTGTAAAACGGATGCTGCCGTTTGCTCTTTGTTTATTACTCTTTTCTCCACAGCACATAATTCCCTGTTTTCTCTACATGTTTTAAGTTCAGTGACATCCATAGAACTAACTTTCTGACTCACATCATTTGTATCGCATTCTCTTACAATAGTAGCACCAATTTTCTTTTTCTTTCTTTTTTGATTAAGAGAGCTCATTCCACCATTTTTAAACAAAGGGCTATCTTGAGTATCCATTTCGATCCCCACCATCGTTCTTTGCTTACCCACAAGAACATGTTCAAAGTAACTTGAGTTAACTTCTCTTAATGATTCATCAGCTAGTGGCAAATGTTTAGATGATGGTTGCACATTCACAGACTCTATTCCTGTAACTTCAACATCCTTATGAGAGCTTGACTTTGATTTTCTCTTTTTATTTTTATGCCTTGTTTTATCCTCTCTTGACATCAGTTCAGTATGTAGAACAGCAGGACTATGACCTGTCTTTTGGGATTCAGAGTGTTTGGTATGGTTGACTTCTTGAATTATAAACTGCTTGGTTGTTGTTGTTGGTTCAAACACTGATACAGATTCTCCTTCCATCTCTAATTGAGTTAGGTCACTTTCGTTGTCCTCATGTGCAAGACATTCACCATCACACCATCTAGGTGTTCCTAGTCCAAACATGGAGTCAAAATGTCCTTCAGTCTCTATTCGAGTTAGATCACAGTCTTGTACGCTCTCCATGTTCGCTGTAATGGATGTTGTTTTATGAATTTGATTGTTCTTATGCTCCTGACTGTTCAATGGCATGAATAAATCCACAGAACCAATGTCACTGTCAGTCTGTTGAATTTCATTCTGTACAGAAATGTGTCCCCCTTGTGGTGGAAAGAAGAAATAGTTTTTGTTGGGCAGGTGATTGTCAGTTCCTGAACTTATGTCATCCTCATGCTCCATTTGAATGACTGACTCTACAGAGTGTCTCTGTGTCTCTTTAATTACCAATAAATTATTTCCATGTAAGTTCTTAGCACACTGGACAATCTGATTATTAAGTGGTTGTCCACAATGGGAAGAATCTAAGCTTTCAGCATCTGAACATGAAGCTAAAACCTCATGTGGCTCATGTTGTTTTTCCTGCATCTCAGAGAGAGAGTCACATGCAGATTCTGATAATGTCCTGACTACAGCTTTGCTTGTAGGAACTTTGCATTTCTTTTTTGATTTTTTTTTAACAGCAGCACTTGTCTTGTTTTTCTTGGTAGATTTAGCTTTTCTTTTGTTCTCCTTTCCACTGACATTAAGTTTGTTGTTGTCTTTTGACAGTGAATCCAGAATCCTCTTCTCCAATATGGATTGTGTAAGCCATTTTTGTACATTTCCTTTAGAGTAACTTGGAACAAAAATGGTTTTATCCTGAAATAAAAGGTAAAAACCAACAACAGATTAGTTCACTGTGCTATATACATATGCATACATACACACACATACCACATACACCAACACACAGACACACACACACACACTAGGGCTGTCGAGCGATAACTTTTATAAATCTAATAACACAATGTGTTGTATATCATAATGGAAATGTGAGGGCTTTCACACTGTCAGTTTAGATCGAAAAGGGTCACGTTTACATGAAAAACTGTCAATGTAAAAGCTGTCAGGCAGACACAGGTGAGCTGATCTCAGAATTTTTTTGAGACTACCTGAAGGAGGTGGTTTGATTTTGGTTGCGCAAATTCATGTGAATGTAAAAGCAACATGGACTTGGTGCGCAAGAAAAGTAACCTGCGCAAGCATTTTATCAGATGACTATGTATTTAGTTCAATAAAACACATGCAAGGAGTGATAGTATTGATGATTTACCTTGGATACGAGCAAGGGTAATCCTGCAAGCGTATTCACGCATAACACTGGAGAGAACAATTGTGCTGTGACGTGGACCAAAATGGGTATTTTTGACCCATTTCTTATATTTGAGGGACATTCTAAAGGCTTCATCTCACAGCGAATTGTTGCCCAACATCATATTCTTCATCAATCAACTGTATGAAACTGGGGCGGTGTAAGTGCATTAAATAACAACTTTTTACTGTAACTAATTAAATCTAACATGTTAAATCAACAGTCCTAATATACTGATTAGGCATAACATTATGACCACTGACAGGTGAAGAGAATAACACTTATCATCTTTTCATCAGGGCACCTGTTAGTAGGGGGGATGTATAAGGCAGCAAGTGAACATTTTGTCCTTAAAGTTGTGTTAGAAGCCAGAAAAAGGATGAGAGTGAGTTTGTAATCTGTGTAATCCGTGCAAACACAAAACAGCTTGAGAACAATGTCACGTAGAATCACATTTATCTCAGAAATCATTCAGAATCCACAGCTGTTCACTAGAGAAACAAAAAGTTAGTGATGTCTGGATTATTTAAATAATTTGAATTTTAAATTTAAAATTTGTTTAAATAAATCTGTCATGATTTGACAGCCATGCATAAATTATTATATTTGATGATGAGTATATTGATTAAAACGAATTGGAGGGAAAAAAAAATTATAATTAGATTTAGAAGCTAATGCAAAAAAATGCCTTATGAGAAGCTTATGAGTGTTGATTATTTTATTTAAAAATAAATAACTGAATTTAGGCTAATAGTTTGGGCTCTGTTGTTAATCTTTAATATTACAATGTGCAGCCTAAGGGGTCCCAAAATAGTTTACAGCATTATCTTTAAGAAACTTTTAGTTATAACTAAATTAATTTAAGGACAGACACAATTTGTTTTCAGTATATAAACCACTGTTGAATAAAAATAAATAAAAAGCAATTTTTTTAAACTTAAAAAAAAAATACTTTTTATTCATCTTCAAAACTTAAGTTAAGCACTTTCTGTCCCTCCACTTACAGTCCACGCAATTACCACTTTGATGCTTCAAAAATTAATAAAGAGATAAAAAAAAACAATCCAATTTAACTGAGTGGTTTAGTCCAAAATTCTGATGTATAGATGCTTTGTGATGTATAGATCAAAGGGTTAGTTCACCCAAAAATGAAAAATATGTCATTAATTACTCACCCTCATGTCATTTGACCCGTAAGAACTTCATTCATCTTCGGAACACAAATGAAGATATTTTAGTTGAAAGCTGATGGCTGAGAAAGGCCTCAGATAGGCCTCCATTGACATTCAGTACATTTACACTCACAAGAACCACAAAAGGCACTAAAAACATTGTTACAAAGTTCATCTCACTGCAGTGGCTCTACAGTAATTTTACGAAGCGACGAGGATAGTTTTAGTGCGCAAAAAAAATAACGACTTTATCCACCAAGTTATTGTCTTCCGTGTATGACTTGGACGTGAACTCACGAAGCACCAGGACGCATGCGTGAGAATATGACGCAGATCCACCGTTCGGACACATGACCCAGAAGAGAGCAACTTTGTTTAAAGGGTTTTTTTGTTTTTATTTTTTCCTAAAGCAGGATCAGTGTAGAATTCAACAGCTTAGATACCAGTCTTCCCTTCCGCTGCTTGTAAACAAAGTTCCTCGCTTTTGGGTCATGTGTCCTAATAGTGGATCTGCGTCATTCTCACGCATGGTGCTTCGTGAATTCAAGTCCGAGGCATACGCGGAAGACCATAACTTGGTGGATAAAGTCGTTATTTTGATTTTTTTTGCGCACAAAAACTATTTGTTGTGTTTAAGCGAATATCATTATATTCTGACGACCTATAAATAGCAATAACAAAGAAACCGAGCGGCTTAGAACAAACTTCTTTTACTATCTCTCTTGTTCACAGTATACATGGTTACCAGCACCATGTAGCGCATACAAGAACAACTGCAGGATAATACAGTTACCAACACTAAATACATAACATTTCCTCCCACTTAAATCAAAGGTTGTCAACACAACAATGGAATATTTATTTCCTTGAATTCAGCTTTAACCACTGCTTAGCGAACACATTTTACTCTGCGTGAATCTTTTAACTTATATCTTAGAATGCTTGATAACGGTCAGGTGGTCTCGTGAGACGGGTAGGATAACGATTCATAGTCTTTCTCGTTTGTACAGTCCCTGTGGTTGTTTGTTCAGTGTTGCCTGACCCTGGTTTGTCAATCGTCACCGCCACAAGATTGTCAGTCTTTTCCCCGATGTTCTCCTGAAACAGGTGGTCCTGGACATTATCAGGACCAGCAGGAACGTCTAGTTCCATCTGGGTTCCAAAGGATTCAGTCCCTTGTTTCAGTAGTTGATCTACATGACGTTTCCATATTCCAGAAATGCCCACGTTGACGCTGTAGGAGACCGGTCCCGTTTTGGACATCACCACTTCAGGTTTCCAGTTTCCTCCTTTTCTGTAGTTACGAACAAGAACGGACTCTCCAGCATGAAATTCTATGAACTTAAGAGTGTTTGAGGCGTCGTAACCACTGAGTATCCTAGGACTGACTCACTGACTTGGCAAGACTAGGTTTTAGAAGATCCCGCCGGGTTCTCAACTTGCGATTTAAAAATAGCATCAGCAGCATGTAAGGCTGCTTTCTTATACTCAAGGACATAGTCATGGGCGGCTAATATCAGAGCCCATCGTTGCATTCTGGCTGCTGCCATGGATGGAATACTCTTGTTTGGACTGAGAATAGCCGTTAGAGGTTGATGATCAGTAATGAGATGAATAGAATGAGAGGAATCAGTAATGAGATGAATAGATGAAATAGAATATGCGAATTCCACAAATTATACTCAGGGCCTCACGCCCTATCTGAGCACAATTTTGTTCTGCTTTACTAGTCCCGGCTTTACATTGGTCGGTTCAGGTGCTTCTATTATGGCTTTGATCTTTTGTGGTGACTTGTGTAATCCAGCTGTAGTAATCCAATTGTGTGTAATCCAATGTAGTGACCCAAGTACTCCTGCGACTGTCTGAAAAATTCAAATTTTTCACGCTGCAATTTCAGACCATATTTCTCTAGTCTAGTGAGTACTTGGTCTAATGTCTTGAGGTGTTCCACATTATCTCGTCCTGTTATCAGTATATCATCTAGATAGCAGTGTGTTTGGAATTCACAAAAGGATTTGATCCATTGCTTTCTGAAATAAAGCAGTTATAACAATAGCCCTTTTTGAGTGGATATGGTGAGTAATTTTCTCGACTTGTGTGCCACTGGCATCTGCAAATAAGTGTTTGACAAGTCCAGCTTACTGAATAATAGACCACCAGCTAGAGATGCAAAAAGATCTTCTATACAAGGAATTGGGTAGTAATCCACACAAATGGCTGGGTTAAGTGTCACATTAAATTCACCACACAGTCTCACTGAGCAATCCTTTTTTTATAACTGGTATCACAGGTGTGGCCCACTCACTGTACTGTATTGGTGAAATTAGACCCATCTCTGTTAAATTCAGTGTGTCAATTCAGCCTCTACTTTTGGTCGAATAGCATAAGGTACTACCCGTGGTTGGTAGAATTTTGGAGTATGGTCAGGCGTGTTGTATGGTTTGGAGTATGGTATGGGCGTGTCGTTTTAATACAGTCTCCATAGTCTCTGTGACTCCATGCTTGACTGTTTTTATGTCTTGTCAATTTAGCTTTATTGCTCACAGCCATTTTCTACCAAATAATGGTGGTGCATCGCTGTTAACAACATACAGAGGCAATCGTGCCAACTGATTGTTCAACTTCACCGCTACACTGATAACCCCAACTGACGCTAGTGCTTCACCGGTGTATGTTTTTAAGATTATGTCAGTTGGCTGCAGTAGGATATGCTGCAAGTTAGTCATATTTTCCTTTTGAAATCAACGATACTGCAGCGCCTGTATCCAATTCCATTTCAATAATTTTTCCTTCAATTTCTGGAGTTATACAAATATGTGCCAGTTGCTCACTTCTAGTCACAACATAAAGTGACATTTCCTTCTCTGTGTCTGTACTGGACTCGTCACTTTGTTTTCCTCCCGTGCCCAAATGATGCACCTTGCAAAAGTGTACCGAAGTCACAATGTTCAGAGTTGTTTTAATACTGCTACGTACTGTGCAACTGTCTCCCCTTCCTATTGGTTGCGTTTGTGGAAACGGAATCGTTCCGCTAATATGAGGGGCTTCGGAGAATAATGTTCACTTAACGTTGTTACAATCTCTTGATATGTTCGTTCTCCTCATTTAGCAGGTGCAATCAAGTTACGTAGAAGGCCGTACATTTAAGTGCCCATAACACAGCACTGGTACTAGTTTTTCCTCATTGATATCATTTGCCTTTGTGAAGTGGTCAAACCGTTCAATATATGTTGTCCACTGCTCGATGGCCTTGTCAAAAGCATCAATATACCTGATAGTTGTCATCCTGGATTGGCCCACAGTTCGGTTGTTGCCAGTGTCCGTGCACTCTTCATCCTTGTCTGCAAAATCCACTCGTTTACATCAGTCTTCTCAGTTACAAGGTTAAAGTCAATATTTTCACACCTCGTCACCAATTTTGTTGTGTTTACGCCATATCATTATATTCTGATGAGCTATAAATAGCAATAACAAAGAAACCGAGTGGCTTAGAACAAACTTCTTTTACTATCTTTCTTGTTCACAGAATACATGGTTACATCAAGCGCATACAAGAACCACTGCAGGACAATACAGTTACCAACACTAAATACATAACTATTCTCGTCACTTTGTAAAATTACTGTAGAGCCACTGCAGTGAGATGGACTTTGTAACAACGTTTTTAGTGCCTTTTATGGGTCTTGTGAGTGTAAATGTACTGATTGTCAATGGAGGCCTATCTGAAGCCTTTCTTAGCCATCAGCTTTCAACAAAAATATATTAATTTGTGTTCGGAAGATGAACGAAGTTCTTACAGGTGTCGACGACATGAGGGTGAGTAATTAATTTTTAATTTTTGGGTGAACTAACCCTTTAATGTAGACTTTTATTCACATATAAATATGAATCAACTAACAGATGAAAAAGAAAATTTACTAAACTGCTTGATTCATTTGGATTCGTTTTACGGTGTCTTTATAAAGTTTTTGAAGTGTCAAAGTGGTAGTTGCGTAGCTGGAAATGAAGGGACCGAAATCTCTCAGATTTCATCAATAACGTCTTCATTTGTACTTCAAAGATTAAATAAAGTGTTGCAGGCTTAGAACATTAGGGTGAGTAATTAACAGAATAAAACATTTTGGGTGAACTAACCCTTTAATAAAAGAATGGAGCCTAGACCCCATCAAAATCAAATCAATGCGTCTTGGGTATGATTACACCTGTACTTGAGTTAGTTACTTGTGTGTCACCCAAGATGAATGTTAATGCTAGGTGTGAGTGAACGGCACTACTCTGACTACAATGAACAAAATGGTTCCTGAGAGATATGGTTGTCATTATGCTATGTAACTTTGATTTTGAAATTTGATGAACTTTATTTTTTGTTTGTTTAGATTTTTGGTGAGAAGACCTCAGCTAAGTTGCTGGAAAAGCTTCTCCCAAGACCTTCAAGGACCTGACTGACGGAATCTGCTGTGAAAGAGGATGAAACCAATGATTCAGGTTCGACTATAGTTCAGAATATGATTATCTATACATATTTATGCATTTTTTGCTGAAGTTGTCACATCTGTTATTTAGAATGGTGCAACGATCAATTCAGCTCCTACTTCATTTGATTCCACCATCACCGAAAAGACCTGGAAAGAAGTCCTCATATTAAGCTGTAAAACACCACGTCATGAAAAAGGTAAATTTGGACATTTGTCACTTCCTATTGTCTGACTCAAAATATTGCCAGTTAGCTTGATTGTGTTGTGGAAAACTAATATAAAGACGGTCAATTGAAGAGATGACAGTGTTATTTTTGTCTTTAATCTTTAGACAGAGACTAACATACAAGAACAGCTTGGTTGAACTGAAGAGACTACACAGCCATACCTGCTCGCTGATGGGACAGAGGAACCGCGTTTATGGATGGTACACAACTGTCGACCAGTAGCTTTCTGCAATCTTGCTCAAATCTTCCTGTCACATTTGTTAATGTCTAGGCAAATTTGATGATTTTACGGATTTAATTAACTTTTATTTTATTTCTGTGCAACACCTCATGAATGTAACTAATTAACCTTTACACAACTGGCATACTTTTTGAAGTAGCCGCTTTGCCCATTTGTTAAAAAAACTTTGGATTTATACATCTGTCTGAAGATTCTTGATTTTATGTCTGATCTTGTACATTAACACCATATAATAGTATACATTTTCTACACTGTAAAGTGCTAGATTAACACTGTAAATTCAACACTATAAACAGTGTACTTTTTACTCTATCTAGATTGGGACCATATATGATCCGAAGGAGTGTTAAAATTTACACTAAGTGTCTAACCCGATGACTGCTCTGTCAAGTTCTAGTCGTCAGTGAGGAACCTGGCTGTGCTCTTTGATACCAATCTTTCATTTGAAAGCCATTTCTTGAGAGAGATGGGTGTAGAAGTGAAATGCGGGGAGAAAGAGCGCATTGAGGAGAAACTAACTGGAGGATGGAACATCAGCGCGAAGAGGAGGACTTGGACTTGAAGACTATGATTCAGGAGGAAGATGAGTAGTCGGAGGTATATAACACCTAAAACCTAAGTCAGTTTAAGCTCAGACAAGGGCTGCTAAAGGTACACATAAGGTTGAGGGTGTATGAACAATGCATAACCTGAAAGCAATAATAACATAATACAAAACAAAAAAGCTAAGATGTCACACAAAAAAAAGGAAAAAGATCTGACGGACTCTTGATGTTCATATGAGTGGTTCACACTCACTAAGACCTTTTTTACACGCTAGTGTAATACTGGTCACTATTGCACGTTGGATGCTTTTCTCCACAGAGGGATTAGGTCACCACTCTCTGTCCCATTATCACCGAGGGCCAGACATGGTTATAGTCTATTTTTCATGTCTGACTGGAAATGTGGAAGTTCTGTTCAAGGTTATTGTTAACATATATATTATGTTATTGTTTTGTTCTATCTTAGGAAAGTTGCAAATTTCTTTTGGTTTAACTTTGTACATTTGAGGTTTAACTTTTTTGTTTGCTGTCTAACAGATGCTTATGAGGGGTTTGAAATATGTTACATGATTCAGTATAAATACAATAATGGCATTACTTAATGTAACCACCTATAACATAAAAGGAATAAATAATCCAATTAAAAGAAAAAAAATACTGGGACAGTTGAAGAAAATGCAAGGTTCTATAGCCCTGCTTCAAGAAACCCACCTCACAGAAATAGAACACAAAAAATTAAAAAGAGAATGGGTGGATCAGGTTTACAGTAGCTCTTATGGGAAAGGTAAAAAGAGAGGAGTAGCGCTACTATTTAGTAGGTCTGCGTACTTTCATTGTGAAAAGGTTTTCCAGGATATAGAAGGCCGTTATGTCATGGTTATAGGAAGGATTGCTGGTTTTTAACTAACTCTTCTGAATGCCTACGCACCAAATGAAGATTGCCCACAATTTTTTTAAAAGCTGGCACATTTGGTAGCAGATCATGGGGAATGTTTTTTTTTTAATGGGTGGGGACTTAAATTGCGTACTGAATAACAGAATAGATAAATTACCATCTTCTACAAAACCTCAAAGCAGAATGTCAAAAAGCCTTATGAATATGATAAGGGAATTAGGGTTGATAGATGCCTCGCGTCACCTTCATCCAAAAGAGAGAGACTTCACCTTTATGTCACAAGTGCATGGAAGCTACTCACGACTGGATCATTTTTTGGTGTCCAAAAAGGACACACACCAAATTAAAAACTGTGTTATTGAGCCAATAACCATTGAACAAATGACACTTGATTTGGGATTGAAGCCGTGTTTGAAGTACTGGAGAAATAATGTTTCATTATTGACAGACGTTAATGTAAGAGAGGAAATAGGAGCAGCGATAAGGGAATATTTTGTTTCGAACGACAATGGAATGGTCTCACCTACCGTTTTATGGGATGCAGGAAAAGCCACAATAAGGGGGAAAATAATATCTATAGGATCAAGGCTAAAAAGTGGAAAGCAAGTATTTAATAAACTCAAAGTGAATAGAGCCAAGTTAGATGGGATCCTGACTTACAAGGCAGAGGGTGCGCTTAGATTTATCGATAGAAAATACTACGAACTGGGAAACAAGGCTAGCAGGTTACTATCATTTCAATTAAAGAAAGCACAAGCTAGTCGAGCCATTCCTAAAATTAAACAACCTCAGTCCATCGATGTCAAAACTAGTCCAAAAGCAATAGCAAATACTTTTGCCAAATATTATGAACAACTATATAAGGGTCAACCACCAGGAATTGAAAGAAGAAAAAATGCATGATTTCTTTAAAAATCTTAAATTAGACAAGCTGACGGCAGATGAAGCCTCTGCATTAGTAGAGCCAATCAGAGAAAGACACCAGGAGAATATTATAAAGTATTTGTTGACGACTAGACATGTGCCGATTTTCGATAGTGCGATTTATCACGATAATGAATATGCACGATATTGTTATCGTGGGCACTTTAAAATATCGTAAATAATAATTTATTAACAATTTATATTTTTTTTATTATGCACTCAAGAATACTTTGCCCATCAACCTTATAAATGCTCAAAACCGCTGTATTCTGCGTCAAAGGGACACGCACTCAGATATAAACAAGCCCAACGTGCATTTGCACATGACTGAACCGGTGAAGGAGACGCGCTGCTGAAGTGGGGGGCAGAGGGCGCTGATGAACTGCAGAATGCACCAGTTACCCCGGAAACCAAAAAACAAACAAAAAACGCTTGTAGTTTTTAAAACAGCCATTCGTTTTTGTAATCTCAATGTTGTTCATCACAGCACCAAATACTTAATACTTAAAGACTTATTAATAGGCTATTTATTTTCAAACTTAAACATTTTTATGTTTTAATCTGGACTACAACATGCCCTAATAATTAGAACTGTTCTGATCATTTGTTATTGTTCAGTAAAACTTTGAGACATACGATTTCATTAGTTAACATGTTAATTCATTATTACCAAACTGACAATGAAAAATACTTATAAAGAATTAATCATTCTATGTTAATTTCTTAGTTACTGTTTAATAACATTACAATCAAATCAAAATAACTTTTTTTAATGGACCTAAGATAAAACTAACAATAATCAGTATTTCTTAACTAACATTACCAAAAACATTATACTTTCTGTACCAAATGTAGATATTGCTCAATCTTAGTTAGTGCATTAAATAATAAGACCTTATTGTAATTTGTTACTTGTTGTTCTTTATAGCCTAATTCTTTTGCAATTTAATCTGTTTGAAAATTGTACTTTTACAGCTCTTAAAAATATCAAGAGACCACTTAACATCGATTTCTCAATGAGGGGTCTTTTAATTTTTTTTCCAGAGCTGTATATATTTTTGGGGCATTATTGTATTTAAACATTCAGTTATTTTTGTTCATACAAAAATAGTTCTTAAAGCTGTTATGCTATGGCAACACTTTTTTTTGCAACTTATTTCAATATCGTGATAATATCGTACATCGTGATAAAACTTCATCAATTAATCGCAACATGAAAAATTGATATCGGCACATGCCTATTGACGACCTAATTATATAATATTATGTAAGCTATATAATTATGTGTTAATTTCAGGGAACCCTCCAGAATCATGGTCTAAGGCTATCATAACAGTTCTACACAAGGAAGGAAAAGATCCATTGCAGTGTTCAAGTTATCGTCCTATTAGTCTCCTGTGCGTGGACTACAAAATATTAACATAAATTTTAGCAACTAGAATACAAAGATACATTAGGAAATTAATAAAACCAGACCAGACGGGGTTCATTTCAGGTCGCCAAGGGACAAATAATATAAGGAGAGCATTAAACTTGCAGTCACTGATGGCAAAGGGTACTCAAACATCAATGCTTCTCAGCTTAGATGCTGAGAAAGCGTTCGATCGGGTAGATTGGCAATTTTTAGAACAAACAATGAGCGAAATGGGCTTCAGTGAAAAATTTATCTTTTGGTTTCGGCTGTTGCACAAGAATCCAAAATCCAAAATTAGAGTTAACGGACATTGCTCTGACTTTTTTGATATAGAGAGAGGTGTAAGACAGGGTGACTCTTTCCCCCATTCTTTTTGCCCTCAGTATCGAACCTCTAGCGGAAGCAATACCACGGGATGTCCGGATTGAGGGGGTGGAGGATGGTGGGGGGAGAGTTCATAAAATTTCCCTTTTCGCTGACGATATCTTACTCTTTATAAAACATCCCCTTACCTCAATACCTCGACTAATGCAATGCCTAAAAGATTATGGAGACATTTCTGGATACAAAATTAATAAAAATAAATCAGAGGCAATGATGATATCAGGAACATGGCCTAAAAAAACTAAATGAGATGGTGTCATTTCACTGGTCAAAACAAGGATTTAGGTACTTGGGGATCACTATCACATCTGAAACTACAAGACTCTTTGAGGCAAACTATAATAAGCTAATTAATCAAATAAAAAAGTGATCTAGTTCGTTGAGAAGTTCTTCCTTTATCTCTGTTTGGAAGAGTTGAGACTATAAGGATGAATCTACTCCCACGTCTCCTATTTTTCTTTCAGTCATTACCCATAAGAGTTCCAATTTCCACTTTTAATATGTTAAACAAATTAATCTCTAAATCAGGCATGTGATTGGCTAAGGACAAAAAAGCAGGAAAATATACCATATTTTATAATATAGACCAACCCCACCCCCGCCGCGCCGCGCCGAACAAACTGGTGGCGGATCAATACGGACAGTAAAGCAGGACCCATAACAACTTATTTGAACAAAAAAATACATTTTATTGTAATAACTTTTTTGTACAGTATGAAAAATAACTAATTATTTGGTGGATGCATTTTTACCCAATTTTAATAGCTAAATGTGCAACATGCACATTTTCATGTCAAAAGAAGGCCTCAATTTTTCTATGACTCTTTAGCCTTTGTAGAAAGCTTTTTTAGAGCCTCTACACGTTTCTTTTGGAATTTGCGCCTGGCATGATAAATTAATCTATAATGACGAAATGGGGGTGCAATTTACATTTATTCCACAAGGTGGCGATGTCTGATACACAATGATGAAGTGACGTTTCACTCATAGTTACCTCTGACAGAAAACGAAACAATAATAATTATAATCTGCAAAACTTGAAATGACTCAGTGATTTACTGCAGAGAGCAAGTATTATACACAATCATATATTAGTGTCACTCTCTTGATGATGGATGTGGTCAAGAAGCTGTCAGTGATCAAAATATTGATTTTGAAGACATTGAAAATGAGTTTGGAGAATATGCTGGAGATCGCGAATATGAGGCAGATGCTGAATATACTGCTAAATGAACTCTGACGAGGAAATATGATGATGGTATTAAACATCTGCTCAAACTGAATCCTTCCAAGCTCCAAAAGGTAACGAAATACGTTTTATTTTATTCTTCTGTAGCTGTTACTCTAACATCAGGAGTTTTATATATTATCGCGACAGGTAGAGGTCTAACGTTATCCATGTTAAATATAGAACCGGGTCCCCAATATGTAAGAATGTTTGGCGAAACAGTCATGCATTTAAGGGTTAAGCTATGGAATGGCTTCAGATGACTTTGTCACCCAAACTGACGTGAAAAAATCGGGGGGCGCCGAAAAGCGCGCTGTTTGCATATATAGCTAGTGCTAGCAAATACAAGTAATGTTAGCTGTCAAGTTAATGTTAAATGCAGCTTAAACATCCTGCCATAGTGGAAAATCAATCAAAATCGATCATCTAATCAATCGACAACAAAGTCAAATTAGTAACTTATAGGTTATATATAGACACAAGCAATAGTATACCCAGATCATCAGATCCGGTGATGTTCTTGTCACGATACAGTCCTTGTTGCCCATCCCGCGATCGTGGTTTCGACCCGGGTTACCATGGTGACGGCTGTGAGATGACGGTCAACCCACCAAATTGTATTATTGGGCAGCTCAACTAGCAGCAATTGTGACTTGGAGCAGTGGAGATGAGGAAGCAAAGTGGACTCAAATACAGCAAAGTTAAGGGTGTACAACTGTCTGCCCTACTCTTTATGGATCCAAAACATGTCAATAAAATGAAGATTGAAAATGAGTGGATAAAACATACAATAAAGGTATGGACAGAAGTAAAGAAAATGTTTAAAGATGTTGGAACAATTTCTCGAGCTATGCCCATAGTGGGTAATGTAGATTTTCCACCTTCAATGTGTGACCATGGTTTTAGGAGATGGGCAATTAAAGGCCTCCTTATTTTTAATCAGCTCTTAGAAGAAACACACTTAAAGTCTTTCACACAACTTCAGGAACAGTTTGATCTTCCCTCAAGCGATTTTTATAGATACTTGCAAATGGCATAGAACAATATTTTATCACGATTACAGAAAAACGTCTTCCTGTTGGTAAACATGTTTCTCATCTCTATAAAAGTTTGCTAACAGATATGACCGGAAACACTTACAATATTAAAGAAAGGTGGGAAATAGAAGCGAATACAGTAATAGAGGACGAGTTATGGGATAAACTTTGTTATGGGTGCCATAAGGGAATTAGCAGTCAACAGTGGAAGGAATTCGACTGGAAAATTAAAATCTGTTACTTTCATACCCCTATGGTTATTTCAAAATTTGTAAAAGATCCCTCTGCAGTTTTATGCTGGAGGCAATGTGGTAAAAAAGGCGACCATACACATATTTTTTGGGAGTGTCCAGCAATCCTTGAGTATTGGAAAAACATCAAAGAAGAGTTGGAGAAAATTGTAAAGGGAGAAGTTCCCTCAAATGTACGATTTTTCTTATTGAGTGTTATACCAGTCAATGTTTTCAATGCTGACCAAAGATATATTTTACGTGTATTACTACTAATTGCAAAAAAAACCATTACTGCTAATTGGAAGTCTGTAAAAGTACCAACTGTAATTGAATGGAAACAGAGACTAAAACAGATTTATATGATGGAAAAAATGACTGCATCACTACAATTGAAAACTGACCTTTTTAATCAAAGATGGCACATGGTTAAAGAATATTTAAAGGTATAAATTAAAATAAGTTTTTTTACTTATTTTTATTTTTTTATTATTATTTTTTATATCACTATATGGCTGTACATTACTGTATCTTGTTTGTTGAGATGTGAACATTCATATTAGGTGCAGCAATATATTAACACAGAATATTCTTATTTAGTATTATTGTTATTTTCCACTGTAATACTCTTGTTATTTTATTACTTGTCTCAGAAATTGTTCTGTTTGTTTTAAATTGTTTTGTTTGGAAAAAATATATAAATAAGTTAAAAAAAAAAAATCTAGACTAAAAACGCATCTCTTTATTATGGCATACACAGAACATTTTTAACTTTTATTATTCAAATCAATTGACTGATTGTTAGGCTGTATTAACTAGGTCAGCCGGAACCGGGAACACTTCCTATAACACCTGATGTACTCGTTACATCATAAGAAGAATGGCATCTACGCTAATGTTTATCCCGAGGTTTACTGCAGTCGGCCGAATCCAGGCCGTGTCCGGATCGGATGGTGGACCTGTGTCCGGACATCAATTGGCGTCTACTCTGAATTTGCCTCACCGGCACATCATCCTTAATAAACCCGTCCCCTGTGCAATAACTCCGATCATTCAAGAATTCATACTCTTGTGTAATCGACGCGCCATCCTAAATAAACCCGTCTCTTGCATGATAAAGAAATTTTGAATATTCCGATTTAATATGATTTCTGACCTGTAAGGTTAACAGAATAATAATCGTACACGGTTTGATAATAGGCCAGAGGAGAACTGGTACCCCGACTGAGTCTGGTTTCTCCCAAGGTTTATTTTTCTCCATCATGCCCTGATGGGTTCCTTGCCACTGTCGCCTTTGGCTTTGGGGCGGCAGTGGCTCAGTGGTTCATGTAGGTTGTCTACAAACCAGAAGGTTGGGTGTTCAATCCCCGGTTACACCTGACCAAGTGTCGAAGTGTCCATGAGCAAGACACCTAACCCCAGCTGCTCCCGACGAGCTGGATGGCGCCTTACATGGCTGACATCGCCGTCGGTGTATGAATGGGTGAATGTGAGGCAAAAATGTAAAGCGCTTTGGATAAAAGCGCTATATAAATGCAGCCCATTTACCATGCAGTCCATTTTTGGCTTGGCTTGCTCAGTTGGGGACACTAAAATAATGATCAAAGTTATTCAACTAAATATACCAGGGCTCGACATTAATGCTTGTTTGCTTGTCCGGGACAAGTGGGTTATTTGAAGGGACAAGTGAAAGAAAATTTTACTTGCCTGACGGACAAGAGCCTGATTAAAACAAAAAATAACTAGCGAATCACCAAAATGCAAGAATGATTGTGAATTAATTTAGTGTAAGTAGGGATCGATAGTGGATGATAATATACAATGAACTGACGATAACAAGGTCGTGCTGTTGACACTTGTGCAGCCTCTCGAGGAGAAATTACAACACTAGAGCGTTTAAGCTGTTTCCTGAATACCATCACGACTGAAACTGACACTGCTTTCATATGACAGCTTCTAAAACAATTAATTAACATTCACTAACATTCACTTAACGTCACTTACATTTTAGATGCAATATTGAGTGTTTTGTTCTATTTTAGCAGATCGTTCATTTGCAGAACCGTAACTCGCATAGATATCCATAATAAAGGCTAGATGTCTTGTGCGCGCTGTTGGCCAATGGAGGTCGCCGTCCACAACTTGCGGCCATCTTGTCACAGGCAGCTCGCTCACTCGTAACAGTGTGTTTTAATGGTGCATGTACTTTTAAATAACCATAACTTGCTCAATTTTCAACCGATTTTCAAACTGTTTCGTTTGTTATTAATATCAGAGAAGTAGTTATGACACTACATACTTATGAATAATTATAACCATGGACTTCAATATGAAAGTAACATTGAACATAACAGATAAGTGCAATGAATATACATACACACAAGGTATTTATGTTAAATCAATATATAGGCTACTAAAACTGTGTACGGAATGGCAACATGAGAAATTATATATTTATACACATATACAGCTCTGAATTTTTTTCCCAGAGCTAGCTTTAGCTATTAGGGATGTAACGATATCAAAATCTCATGGTATGATACAATTTCGATATTGACCTCATGGTACGATAATTATTGCGATATTGTGGAAAAGCTCACGGTATTGTTAAATAGCTCACGATAGTGTGTGTGATGATAATAGCGAAAAAATACTGACATTTATTCTGCTTTTGCCAGTCAACAGGCAATTTATTGTTGTATTCATGGATCCATGACAACATAACAGACTGATCACAGTGCTTTTAACCCATAAATGCATATCTCGGGTCCAGTCATTCACAACCTGCTTCTCATTAAAAAAAAATTTTTTTTTGCACACTGATAAATTAATCTATAATAAGGAAAAAGGGCGCAATTGCAAGATTGTAAAGATTGTAATCTATAATAAGGAAATAGGGCGCAATTCACCTTTATTCCACAAGGTGGCAATGTCTGGTACGCAATGATGAAGTGACGTTTCACTCATAGTTACCTCTGACAGAAAACGAAACAATTATAATCTGCAAAACTTGAAATGGCTCAGTGATTTACAGCAGAGAGCAAGTACTAAACACAATCAAATATTAGTGTCACTGTCTCTTGATGATGGATGTGGTCAAGAAGCTGTCAGTGATCAAAATATTGATTTTGAAGAAGTTGAAAATGAGTTTGGAGAATATGCTCGAGATCGCGAATATGAGGCAGATGCTGAATATACTGGTAAACGAACTCTGACGAGGAATGATGATGATGGTATTAAACATATGCTCAAACTGAATCCTTCCAAGCTCCAAAAGGTAACGAAATAGGTTTTATTTTATTCTTCTGTAAGTGTAACTAACATCAGGAGTATTATATATTAGAGCTGCAACTAACGATTATTTTTTCTGTCGACTAATCTAACGATTATTTTTTCGATTAGTCGACTAATCTAACGATTTATTTTTTTACCCTTTGAAATTTGTCAAAATTCTGTGGCACCCCCTCACATAAGTTACGCTAGAGGTGTAACAGTTCAGACTGCTCACGGTTCGCTTTGTATCACGGTTTTAGGTTCACGTTTCAGTACAGTTCGGTATTTGCTATGTTCAGGGGAAAAAGGACTACTGTCAAATGAAAATAAAGAAAATAAGAACAGATAACTTAAATAGAAGCAGCAGCACAAATAAATACTATTGAGCAAAGATGAGAATAAAATAAACAATGCTTTTCAGGATTTTCAGGTAGGTCTAACATTAGTTTTTAGGTAGAGAAATGGAATTAAGTAATCAAAAGTAAAATAACCACACATTTAACTGTTTAAAATTAAAAAATAATCCTTATTAAACTTACAAAAGCTATTCAGTCAGGAGCAGTGAGTGATGTCTTTATCTTTTGTTTGACATTAAACAGACAGCAGTGAATGCTACTGCCCCTTTAAGACCCACGGATAGTCGTCGTATTTTCTGTATAAAGTTTTGACATACTTTTTGTGAGTTTGTCCGTTTAAGCACAGGATTTGAAAGATAACTCAATATTTGCGCGCTCTGGGACGAGTGCAGAGACAGATCTTCTCATTCGCGTCTTCTGGCAACACGGGGGTGATGACGGTGAAAATGACTGCTCATATTCGGACGTACAGCAGCACTCGCATGCGTTTTATAAAGTTTACAAAGAGAGACCGTTTTGCCCACGTTTTTCTTTTATTATCGCTGTTGTTGTAGTGTATACCTGAGGAGTCAGCACGTGTATCCATCGACAGAAACATGCATACGGCATTATTTTCAAGTTACAACCCATATTAAAGATTCGTCATCAGATGCGAGATGAACCGAAGTGTAAGTGCGTCCCCGCAACTTTTGCTCGGGATCCCGGTTGGGAAACACTGGTCTGTAATGGATTGACACCGCGCTGGTTTGTTTAGAATTATATGAGCGCCGTGACCGCGCTCTGCCGCGTGATGAAGGCGTGTCGCAACTCTGTTATTCAACTGCTCTGGTTTTAAAAGCTATGTCATACTAAATGAGCCAAAATACAATAAAACTTGTTTTACGGTCGAATGCAACGCATGTGTGTGTGAGTGAGGGCAAAAGGGCGGAGAGAGAATTTAAGGAAATGCAGCTAAACGAATATGCGTGCGTCTTTTAAATAGCGTAAAAATGAATGAATGACGAATGTGGCGGCCGTTATTGATTATGTGGCAGTCCGCCACAAATTAGTCTATGTGTGGGAAACACTGTTTAGCCTCTGTTTAAAGTATTCCCATACTTTTGATATTCGCGGTCTAGGTTTTTGTGATAGAACCAGGAGCAGAAGCCAACATTACGCGAGATGAACGTCTGACACGACGCGTCGACGCATTTCACGAACGTCGACGTATTTCCGTAGTCGACGTCATCGATGACGTCGACGCGTCGTTGCAGCACTATTATATATTATCATGACAGGTAGAGGTCTATCCATGTTAAATATAGATCCAGGTCGCTAAGGACCATGGTCTATGTAATTAACAATGATTTGTTCTGCGGGACTGTGTGTTTTCCTCTTGCTTTTTGACGGACACCTGTCCTTTTAATATTGTAACCCAACCACGACGATATCAAGACACGATTACCAGCGCGACAGCGCTATTTCGTTACATCCCTAATAGCTATATTATATATATATATAGGGGTGGGCGATATCTCGATATTTAAAATATATCGAGATATTTTTTCAGCTCGATATGGATTTGGACATCGATATATTGTTTATATTTAATTCTGATTCCGCCACTTTGCTTGTTTGCCTTCTCTGTGTTGTGCTCGCGGAGCCTCGCGCGCCTCCCGCCTCTTGCTTTGTTCCCCCTCCCCTCGCGTGTTGTCTCATTGAACACGGCTGCTTCCACAACCAGGTGAGGATTAGTTATCATGTTGACAAGCGCGCATGTTGTTCAGGACTCAGTTTAGAGACCATGTTTTCCTTCTAACACAACTGCTTGCTAAAATTCATAAAGAAATATTAATGTTCATCATAGTTCAAATCACAAGTTTCACCCACAGTCAGGTGATTGACACTACTGGTGCGAGACGCGGTCGCAAGCATGCCAGTTAATGATCTGTGTCTAACTGATCGCATAGTTTTCGGTTAAAATGTCAAAATGATCGCATATCATTTGAAAACATTTAAAAAGTATTGCAATATCATTACTATTATTATTTTGTCAGCTTTATCACGGGATTATGATGAATAGGTCTATTCATGTTTTAACCAAGAGGGAAAAACGCGACATCCCCCGTGCCTGAGACACGCGGTGCTCTTCTGTAAGTTGTACTGTATCATATTATCATATAGCCTACCTTCTGACATTCATATTTCGTTCTGTAACTGGAAAAGAAGTGAAATTCAGCTCATGTGTAGCCTACATGATCTGCATGATGAGTTTGAATTTTGTCAAACTTATGACAAACATCACTGTTTGAATTTTGATACAAATTTAACAGGAAATGGTGTTATGACAAAATCAGTTTATTTATATCTCAGTCATGCCCCCATCTTTCTGCAAAATGCTTACTGTTAACTTTAACTGTAAAAAAGGGAGTCTTTGATTCATCTTTTGAAAGCATGAAATAAATGAAAAGAAGGCAATATTATTTATTTTCTTTTACAGTTAAAATTATTATTATTTATGTAATCAGGGAGTGTTTTTTTTTTTTTTAAATGTCGCAAAAGCACTTGACTACCTCTTTGCACTTCAATTTAAAAAAAAAAGTTGTGGTATTTGGCATATTTGTTTTTGCTGTAGTTTTTAGGGGGTTATTTTTCCTGTAAAGATATCGAGATATATATCGTATATCGAGATATAGCAAAATATATCGAGATATATTTTTTGCTCCATATCGCCCAGCCCTATATATATATATATTATATATATAGCTAGCTATATATAGCTCTATATATATATATATATATATATATATATATATATATATATATATATATATATATATATATATAGCTAGCTATATTATCACTATTATAATAAAATAATTTGTTTAAAAAAAAATTACAAAAAAAAAACATGCAAACTAAGTTTATTTTAACTAGACAAAAGATTGGTTGTCATAAAATCGTTATTGGTGTCAATAAAACCTATATAATTGAACAGCTCGATTGTGGTCTCAGCCCCCTTGATAACATGCAAGTTAGCCGTGATACACAAGCTGCACGATTAAGTTGTTTATTGAAATGAAAAGCTGCAATTTCAACGTGTTAAAGCATCCAGATTTGTAGCCATGTTAATAACGTTTGTAAGAAACCAAACCATTTGTAAATCCGTCAAGATTTCAGCGAGATAAGAGTATTTATGTTCGTACAGATCACTCATCTTACATCAGGTTCCACAGAGCCTAACAGAAAGCTTGCCTGTGACATGATGACCGCCAGTGATGACGATCGTGACTCCACCCTAAGATATCAGCTGTGTCCCAAAGTGAAGGGTGCGCACTTCGAAGGCCATGCACTTCGAAGGCCAGGCCAGGCCACGCCTTCAAAGTGCACGAAGGGCAAACCGAGAGGCAGGGTTGCCAGGTCTGAATAACAAAACCCCTCTAAGTGTTATTCAAAAGTATCGGAATCACGTCCAGAATGGGCCAAAATATCCCAAAATGCGGGGCGTGGGCGGTAGAAATATTGCGTAAGTAAAGACAACCTAACCTGTGTACTATAGGCTACAAACACCCCAAAGCAACAGTAGCCTAAATGCAGCCCCATTCCAGACTTGGCAACAATGAACCAAGCGTCATTAATGGCCTAGCAGGTTGTGACAACTGAGAGCGGACGTTCGTGAGAAAATTTAAAAAAAAGAAATGGAGCATATTTAATAATACTATATATATATATATATATTTTTTTTTTTTTTTAGCTTTTTTGAGCTTTTTTTTGGGTTTTGACATGCTTCAAGCCCAGCAAAGCTGCGGACAGTGGAAATATGCCCTGCTCATCCCATAAGATGATGTCCCGCTCAGGCCTTACCAGAGTCTCTATTGTGCATTATTCCCCATCCCGGTCCAGCTCCAGCTTCTCCCGCTCAGCGCAATGAAAGTGTAGAAAAGGCTTTTCTTCTGGTAATGACTGATAATTAACATTTCTGTTGTTTCTGATGTTAAACTTAAGTTATATTATTGGTCTATAAATAGGCTATAGTTGTAAAAAGGGTAAGCTAATGTATAGACCAATTTATTTTAATTTACACATTTGAAATTACATGACAAGAAAATATATGTATAAACATATATAAATGTTTTTAATGTAGCTACAAATGATAACGTGCATTACAAAAATAAACAATGTAGGCTACAGAACAAGCACTTCTCTATAATTTAGCCTACGTTTGAAGTTAACGAAAATGAACAATAGACAGTAGTTTCTTTGTTTAATTTACAAATAACTTGCATAAAAAATAATAAACTAATACTATAGCCTAGCCATTTAAATTGTTCTGTGTCGGCCACGCGAGTGACAGATGTCACATTTGATTTAGCCTAATTTTCTGTGATATTTGTTTTAGCTACGGTGCCAGCCGGCTATAAGAAAAATAAATGATTGCACGGACAATTCCTATCCCCAGTGTCTCTTTTTCTGTAAGGGAAATTTAAAAGATAGATTCTGGAAACAAAATCTAAATTTAGCTGGATCAGTCGGGTTGGGAATAAAATAATTTATAGCGGGTGAGCACTGAGTGAATTTTACGCGCGAACGGAATGGTGCGGTGCGGAATAGCGGTAGCGGGACGAAAATACAGCTCTGCAGATTATATTTTGAAGGCTATTTAAAGAAAGTGTATGGAAAAAAAAGAAAGAAACAGCGAAAAGGGTGATAATGGACTGATTCATCTTCTTGAGAGAATGGTTGCGAAATAAATAGCATTTAAAGGTTGGGAAATTAAAGTTCATCTTGGTTGCTCAGGGCAGGGAATTGGGAACTGTGCGAATGCACTAAACGTTTTATTTACTTAAAGCGCTTGTGCTGTTGTGTTCAATAGTATCCAGGCTACACTTGAGTAAGCGCACTTCACTTTGGGACACAGCTATCTAGTCCTTATTATGGATATCTATGGTAACTCGTCCCACAGCAACTGAACGATTCAGCGTTTGAATGAATCGTTTGAATGAATGACTCAATGACTCACTCATTAAGATAGCCATCTGCTGCCACCTACTGGAGGTTTAGTTTCATGTTTAAACATTTATTTCCAACATTTTTTTTTTGGCTATTCAAAACTACAAATTACAAAAAATTATTTAACGCAGTTATTTTTCAGTGTAAATTATTTAATTTCATTGGTAACAGCCCTTCAGTGCCTTATTTTAATTTAATGTATTTATCAAATTTAACAAAATAAAATTAAACCTGAAGCATAGCCTATATTTAATAAGATTAGGGGGAAATACCCTTACATATATCACAAATATGCAGATTTAAAATGTCAAAGCTAATTGAACATTGGTAAGAATATGGCTTCAGAATAAATTATATTTACAACACACACAAATATTAAATAAAAATCGAACTTTTTTCCGGACAAGCAAATGTTTTACTCGGACAGGTGAATGAACGATTTACTTGTCCGAAGGACAAGCACATGAACATGCTTAATGTCAAGCCCTGTATACAAATAAAATTATTTAATTATGTTTTATTTAATTCAATAATACTGATCTGCCAACATTATAGCTATATGATACATTAAAATTATCTGATAAAATCACTGTTCTCTCCAGAACTGTACAGCCAAATGAAATTTTGTTGCAATAAAATTTGTTGCACTGTTTAACACTGTGAAGCTGCTTTGAAACAATCGTCATTGTAAAAGCGCTATATAAATAAAGTTGATTGATTGATATAACTCCTCTCTGAATCTTCCGCTGCCATGAATCTCACCCTCTTATTGGCTGTCGGTCATTGCGGATGTGATTTTCAGTCAGAACACATTTCACACAGCAGGAGTTTGAATCTGCGACAGGTCCAGATATCTAGCATGCCAAATGCATGCAACTCGTCTGTGATTCTCTCTAAATCGAGACTTTGATCATTCACACTGCGTGATTTTAACTTGCGTGCTAGAGCACCGATTTGCCTATGATCTTGGGCATTTGTCTGTGTTTTTCCAAAACCTGTCGGCCAGTCAAAAAAGGGGCCATAATCGGGCAGTGTGAAATCGGCTTAAGACTACTTTAGAGGACTTCTGGTGATGGCGTAACGAGATAGACGTGTTTGGTGACCGCTCACCGAGATTGATGGAAAGTACCCACCAAAACTTGATTATATATTTTTCATTAATAGAGTAAATTAAGCATTTGAGTGGGGTTCAAAACATTGAAGGCCAAAAGGACGCAAAATGCCTAAAGGAGACAAATCAATACCCACGACAAAAGCTAGCAACGTAACCGAGGAAAACAAACGAGCCCGGGTGGAACTAGCAAAACCTTGAGCGCTATATTGGAAGCAATAGAAACGCTTAAATCCAAACTGAAGGAAGACAGTGACAAACTGAGAAAGGACATAAACACCCTGCGTCAGGAGATAGGTAATAAACTTGACAACATGACGGAGGAAATGAGAGGCCTGTCTGAAAGAATGGAAGAAGCCAAGAATCGTGTGGGACGTGTCGAGGATATGACACTGGATTTGACCGAAGCGCTGACTGAAAGCATTAAGAGACAGAGGAGTATTCAAAACAAACTGAATGATCTCAAATCCAGATTGCGAAGGAACAACATTTGCCTTTTTGGGGTAGGAGAAGAAGAGGAAGGCAAGTCGGTGACATTTCGTGACCGATTTCCTCAAACGCGAGTTACCTTTGCCAGCGGACTTGGACCTTAAAATTCAGCAAGCCCACCGAGTCTTTGCAGCCAAGCCTCGACCCAATAATAACCCGAGACAAATTCTAGTACATTTCCAAGAATACACCACTAAAGAGCCAATCCTCAAAGACGTGTGAAAAAAAAGGACACATTCAGTCAAATTTTGACCACAACTATGCAACTGAGATCGTCCAAAAACGCATGGCATATCAAGAGATTAAGAAAGTGCTGAAGGAAAAAGATGTACGTTTCCAAACACCCTACACAAGCATACGAATCCAGCAGCGCACACAAAGCTAAGATGGAGTTGCGGAAGCGGGGTTTGGAAGTGGAGGTGTCAACAGTGGCTACGGAAGAAGTCGCTATGGAGACTCAACTACAAAAATCCTTAGGATGGCAGCGGGAGGTGCCCAGACGAGAGCACAGAGTCCACACTGCGCAGAGGGCAAAAGAGAAATTGATGGGAGTTTCAGAAAAAGTGGGAAAAAATTACTGATGTTTAGCATCTATAAAAAGGCCTCTGTAATCCATAGGACTGGAGGAGAGGCACCAGAGAAGGAGTTAGGACATTGGACACTTAGGATGGAAGCAGTTTCAAAACCATTAATAGGGCCCTCCCCTTATGGGGGGGCACTACCCTAGGCCTACCAAAGTGGCCCAATTATCTGACATGAGGAGACTGGAAAGAAAACTGAGATTAACACAAAAAAAAAATTATGAATCAGGCTCCAAAGCTACTAAAATATTAGCAAAACGATTAAGATCACAGCAAATAAAGAGTTCAATTAACAAAATCAGAGACCCAGAAAGTAAGGACATACAATATGTCTGCCTGCTGTCTTGCTGTCTGCCTCAGTGTTTGTAGCTCTGTATAGCTGTGTTTGAATCTCTATTTGATATATTTTCTTTGTTATTTACACTGCTAAATATAACTTACTCATCACCATATAGTGTTTAATATAATCAATTTAAATTTGACATTACTAGCTTTTAATCTAAATCACTACCACCCGTTAGCTTTTCGCTAGCCTGGTAGCTTTCCATCCCGGCATCCGGGTCTCCTGTTTTCTGAGTTCTTTAGACAACTGTGGTGAGTTGGATTATTAAAAAGACTCCATCAGACAACTGTGGTAAGTTTTGGATTCAGCAACAAATACAGTAAGCCATGTCTTCTCCTGTCAGTGTCACTTGCACTGCATGCTACATGTTTAGCATTTCTATCTGCGTTGTCGAACAGGGCTTCACATGTGATAAATGTAAGGAATTAATCAGGCTGACGGAGAAGATTTCAGATTTAGAGACACGCATCCAAGCTTTATGTGAGGGTAGTGAGAATGTAACAGCTTTAGATACTGCTTTGGATGCGACTAGCTTAGTGAACGCTCATTGTTTGGCTCCGGCTGAGCCCGTGCAGCAGGGTTGGGTGACGATGAGAAAGCATTGTCACGGATCAAAAAACCACTCTTCCATTCCGATTAGAACATCAAACAGGTTCTCCCCACTCAGTGACGCACCCACTGAGGATCCTGTTGAAAGTGCCCTAGTTATTGGCGATTCTATTACACGGAACGTGAAAATAGAGACACCAGCCACCATAGTCACATGTTTACCGGGAGCCAGAGCGCCTGACATCAAAGCAAATTTAAAAGTGCTGGCTAAAGCTAATCGTAAATTCTCTAAGATTATTATTCACGTTGGCACTAATGATGTTCGAATTCGCCAGTCAGAAGTAGTGTTGCTGTAATTTATAATAATATGTTCAGTATTACTCAGAAGTCTAGTTTCAAATATAATTCATTTGAAGTTTTGGTGCTTTGTGTAACGCTATGAACAGTCCCTGACAAAAGTCTTGTCGCTTATCTATTTTCTAGAAATACCTGATATTAACCTGACTTTTAATTAATTAATTGGTGTTAGAAATAGCTCATATGAAAAGCTAAAACCCTCCCAAATGATGTTTAATGCACTGAAATAAATAATTTTAACAGAAAAAATATTTATCATTTAATCAAGACAGAAAGGTCAAATTTTGGCAAGACAAAAGTTTTGTCGCCTATACAGAAATGGAACAAATTTACTGCAATTACAAAAATATGCCAGCAAATTAAGTTGTGGTGCTGTGAGATCCAAATTTAATATCTTCTATGACTTCCATGAGCTTGAAGGACTGCATCCATGCGGTTTGGCAAGGATTCATACAATTTATTGATGAAGTCATCAGGAATAGCTAAGAAAGCAGTCTTGCATGCCTCCCAGAGTTCATCAATATTCTTTGATTTCATCTTCCATGCGTCCTCTTTCATCCTACCCCACATATGCTCAATGATGTTCATGTCTGGTGACTGGGCTGGCCAATCCTGGAGCATCTTGATCTTCTTTGCCTTGAGGAACTTTGATGTGGAGATGGAAGTATGCGATGGAGCACCGTCCTGCTGCAGAATTTGGCCTCTTTTATGGTTGGGAATATAAGAGGTAGCTAAGATTTTTTGGTATTTTAGACCATTGATGTTGCCTTCCACCCTGCAGATCTCTCGCACACCCCCATACTGGATGTAACCCCAGACCATGATTTTTCCGCCACCAAACTTCACTGTTTTCTGGGTGAATCTCGGATCCATTCTGGCTCCAGTAGGTCTCCTGCAATATTTGCGGCGACTGTGGTGTAATTTAACAGAAGATTCATCTGAAAATCCACCTTCTGCCACTTTTCCAGCATCCATCCTTTTAGCAGGCTGTGTGCCTTGGCAAATGCCACACGGTTTTTCAATTGTCCTTTGTTTAGTGCTGGCTTCTGGGCACTGATTTGACCATGGAGGCCATTTCGAGACAGAATCCGACAAACTGTTCTGGTTGACACAGGGACTTCAGGTGACCAGGTCTCGTGGAGCTCTGCTGCAGTGGAAAATGGGCTGGCCTTGGATTTTCGAGCCAACAAACGGTCCTCTCGAGCAGTTGTCTTGCGGGGTCTGCCTGACCTGGGCTTGTCAAAAACGTCTCCAGTCTCTTCAAATCTTTTTTTTTATCCTCTGTACTTGACGCTGAGACACACTGAAGGTGTCTGCCACATCAGCAGTGGATCTGGTCTTCAGCCTCATGATAATCAAAACTTTAGTCTCAGGGTGAATCTTAGGCATGTTTGCAGAGGTCTAGCTGCAGTTTATGTGAAGGTCTAGTGTACTAGGGTTCTTTTTATACACACTTGAGACCTAATTGATCCATTATTAGTCACAGGTGAAGCTCATATGACAAGGTGACAACACTTATGTCTTTGCAAAAATTGACTCAATGGGATTTACCAAGCTGTGAATATTAGAATACTTTTTGAAAGTTTAGTTTTTCACTGAAACATTATCACAAAAGCTGGTGGGATTAAAATGAGCCATTTCTTGTAAAAAATATCTTGATTAGAAATATATTTCAACGGCACTTTAGGTCAATTTGTACACAAGCGACAAGACTTTTGTCAGGGACTGTAGTGTAAATGATAAATCCTGTATGACATTTGTGTTGGCTACTGTATACAGGCCACCAGGGCAAAATACAGACTTTATCAAAGAATTTGCTGGTTTTGTATCAGAGTTAGTATTAGCTGTAGATAAAGTACTAATTGTTGGTGATTTTAATATCCACATAGACAATGAAAAAGACGCATTGGGATTGGCATTTAAAGACATTCTAAACTCTATTGGAGTTAGACAACATGTATCGGGACCCACTCATCGCCTTAATCATACTTTAGATCTAATAATGTCACATGGAATAAATGTTGATACTGTCAAAATTCTGCAGCAGAGCGATGACATATCAGATCATTACCTAATATCATGTATACTTAATTTACCTAAGGCTGCAAAGCCATCCCCTCGCTTCAAATATGGCAGGACGATATCCGCTGCGTCTAAAGATTGCTTTGTACATAATCTTCCACATCAGTTTCATCTCCTCAGCATTACAGATAGCCAAGAGGAACTTGATGCTGCAACAGAAACTATTGACTCTCTCTTTACTAGCACTTTAGACATAAGCCCCGTTTCCAACACAGGAACTTTACCCAGGAACCAGGAACTTTGGGTGGTACTTCGTGTGTTTAGACCACAGGAACCAGGGTCTAAATGAAGTTCCGGGTAAATATTTCCCCCTCCAAACGGCCCTGCTCGCGAGGTAGTACTTTTTCAAAGTTCAGGAACTTTCGAGGGCGGGACTTGGGCGCTGAACATGCTGATTGGTTGAGCTGACGCAGCATTTTATTTCAACTCGGCATTTTTAAAAGTCTTTTGCGAGGTTCGGTCTACGTTCAGTAATAATCAGTCTTACACGCCGCGCTCATGTTGACAAGAGAGGAAAGTTAATTTTTCTGAGGGGTTAACTTTTTATTTCGTAAGTTATGAAGATAATGTTGGATTAATGACACAGCGTATATTGCCACAGGCAGTTTTTACTTTAACTGCGCCTGACAGAAGATTATTTTTTTTCTCAGATGATTATTTAAACAAATAAATAGCTTATAATATTATTCTGTATTAGTCCTGGTGGCCGCTAAGAGTTGCTATGGCTTCAGTGCACATTCCAGCTGCTGGAGAAAACAGCGTTGACATTTTTGATGGGGCAGACAAACTGCTTATGTGACAAAATGATTGCGATTGAAAGTCATCACATGTAAACACCAGATCGGTTTAGATAACGTCTCATGTAAACAGTTCACTAAATCTTTCAATCGGTACACACAAAAATGATTACTGTCCGGGCTGTCATTTTTGAAAAAAAATCTAATTCGAACGGAATTAAAATATCAAGCAATGCATTCGAATATATTCAATTATCTACAACGCCGTCATCTCCAGCAGCTGGAATGTGTTTACGGATGCCATAGCAACTCTCAACGGCCACCAGGACTTATACGGTTTTATAAAAGCTATTCATTTGTTGTAAAGTGTAATAATCATCTCAGAAAAAATAAATTCTAATGTCAGGCGCAGTTGAAGTAGTTAATGATTGTTTGCTTACATAGGCGTAGGGACAGTGTCATTATGCAAACATTATCTTCATAACGTCTTATGAAATAAAAAGTTTATCCCTCAGAAAAATGTAATTTCCTCTCTTTTCATGCTTGGTGCATGAGCGCGACGTGTGCTCTTCAGTGGTGAAGGCGCGCGCTGTGTACATCACATAAGGACGCACACTCAAAAGTAATCCGGTCAGGTCATTTACATGGTGAAATGTTTCGTTTGATTGATTCATGAAAAGGTTTATCCACCCATCTCAAAACGATTACAATTTCATTCAGTTTGGGCATTTTGATTACGATTGAGGTGTTTATATGGAGCATTTTCCTTCAGATTGGACTTTTAAACTGATTACAGTGCTCCATGTAAACGCACCGACAGTAAAAAAAAAAAAAATTGCGCTACATGGCACTTTAAAAACCGGATAGTTTATTTATAGTTCGATTACGGATATTTCACGTCATCTTCGAATGCATATCGAAAAGTGACAGCCCTTGTCCGTCACTGGCTTGGAGGAGTCGGAACTTTATCGCGGTCGAAACGCAGACAGCTGCAGGTCCGGGGGGGAGAAAAGTTCCTGTAAAAAAGTTCCTGGTACAAATTGTTCCGGGTAATTTTGGTGGAAACGGGGCTATAGTTGCTCCCTGGCGCTTAAAGAAAATTAAAGCAAATAATCCAACACTGTGGTACAACGAGCACACTCTGGCCCTTAAAACAGCAGCCGAAAAAATGGAGCACAGCTGGAAGAAAACAAAACTGGAGGTTTTTCGCAATTTGTGGAAAGAAAGCATGATGGCATATAGAAACGCCTTAAAAACTGCTAGATCTGCTTATTTCTCAAATCTTTTAGAAGAAAACAAACACAACCCTAAGAATTTATTCGATAAAGTGGCTAAATTAACAAAACATAAAGCTTCAACTTCAGACGTTTGTAAACAACACAGCAGTAATGACTTTATGAACTTCTTTACTAGTAAGATTGAAAATATTAGGAATAAAATTACAACCATGGAGCTGTCTACTACAGTATCACTTCAGACAGAGCATTGTAGTGTCACTGAGGAAAAATGACACTCATTCACTACTATAGGAGGAGAAGAATTGTCTAAACTTGTTAAATCATCAAAATCAACAACATGTATGCTTGACCCTATACTGACTAGGCTATTAAAAGAGATGCTTCCAGAGGTCATAGATCCTCTGCTTATTATTCTTAATTCATCCTTGACATTAGGATATGTACCGAAAACTTTTAAGTTGGCTATAATTAAACCACTTATTAAAAAAACGCAACTTGATCCTAAAGAAACAGTCAATTACAGGCCAATCTCGAATCTACCGTTTCTATCAAAAATACTAGAAAAGGCTATGTCTTCACAATTATGTTCCTTTTTAGAAAGAAATGGTATATGTGAGGATTTTCAGTCAGGATTTAGACCGTATCATAGTACTGAGACTGCTCTAATTAGAGTTACAAATGATTTACTCTTATCATCTGATCGTGGTTGTATCTCTCTATTAGTGTTATTCGATCTTAGCGCTGCATTAGATACTATCGATCACAATATTCTTCTGAATAGAATCGAAAATTATGTTGGCATTAGTGGAACTGCTTTGGCATGGTTTAAATCGTACTTATCTGACCGTTATGAGTGTTTAGCAGTAAATGAAGAGATGTCACACCGATCACAAGTTCAGTATGGAGTACCGCAAGGCTCAGTGTTAGGACCGTTGCTTTTCACCCTGTATATGCTACCACTGGGAGATATCATTAGGAAGCATAGCGTTAGTTTTCATTGTTATGCTGACGATACTCAGCTCTATATTTCCTCATGCCCTGACGAAACCTACAAATTCACAAGATTAACGGAATGCATAGCTGATATAAAAAATTGGATGAATAGTAGTTTCCTGCAACTTAATTCAGATAAAACTGAATTTTAAATTATTTGACAGAAAAGCTCCACAAGTAGCAACCGAGAATACTGTCTTAGACTTGATGACTGCTCTGTCAAGCCCTCGTCGTCAGTGAGGAACCTGGGTGTGCTCTTTGATACCAATTTTTCATTTGAAAGTTTCTAGCATCTGTAAAACCGCATTCTACCATCTTAAAAATATATCTAAATTAAGACAGATGCTTTCAATGCAAAATGCTGAATAGTTAGTACATGCGTTCATGAGCTCAAGGCTAGATTATTGTAATGCTCTACTGGGTGGTTGCCCTGCTCGCTTAATAAAAAAACTCCTGTTAGTCCAAAATGCAGCAGCTAGAGCTCTTACTAGAACCAGGAAGTATGATCATATTAGTCCAGTTCTGGCTGGCTCCCTATTAAACATTGCATTCATTTTAAAATCTTGCTTATTACTTACAAAGCACTAAATGGTTTAGCTCCCCAGTACTTAAGCGAGCTCTTAACACATTATACTCCATCACGTCTATTGCGGTCTCAAAACTCTGGCCAGTTGATAATACCTAGAATATCTAAATCAACTGCAGGCGGTCGATCCTTTTCCTATTTAGCACCTAAACTCTGGAATAGTCTTCCTAGCATTGTTCGGGAAGCAGACACACTCTCTTTACTATGGCATACAAATAGAACATTTTTAACTTTCATTATTCAAATCAATTGCTGATTGTTAGGCTGCATTAACTAGGTCAGCCGGAACCGGGAACACTTCCCATAACACCTGATGTACTCGTTACATCATAAAAAGAGTGGCATCTACGCTAATGTAAGTCTCTCTGTTTATACCCCGAGGTTTATCCCGGATCTGGGCCCTGTCCGGATCGGATGGTGGACCTGCCTGGACATGACCAACGCATCCTGGAGTGTCTGCTAATCTGTTAATTGGTGTCTCCTCCGAATTTGCTTCACCGGCACGTCATACTCAAAAAACCTGTCTCAGGCGCAATAATTCCGATCTTTCATGTATTAATACTCTTGTGTAATCGACGCACCATCCTAAATTAACCAGTCTCTTCCGGGATACCCTGAAATTTTGAATATTCCGATCTAATAAGATTTCTGACCTGTAAGGTTGCCAGTATAATAATCATACACGGTGTGTTAATAGGCCAGAGGAGAACTGGCACCCCGACTGAGTCTGGTTTCTCCCAAGGTTTATTTTTCTCCATCATGCTCTGATGGAGTTTTGGTTCCTTGCCACTGTCGCCTTTGGCTTGTTAACTAATTATACAAATAAAAGTTATGAATTAGGTTTTATTTAATTCTATAAACTATAATACTGATATGCCAACATTGTCGCTATATGATAAATTAAAATAAGCTGATAACATCACTGTTTTCTCCAGTACGACTGTACAGCCAAATCTAATTTTGTTGCAATATTATCCTGTTTGACATTGTGAAGCTGCTTTGACACAATCGTGATTGTAAAAGCGCTACATAAATAAAGTTGATTGATTGATTGATTGATTGATTGATTGATTGATTGATTGATTGATTGATTATGAACCTGAGGAACTCAAAAATGTATTTTATAATTATTATAAATCTCTGTATAATCATTCAGAACATGTAGATCGAACAGAAATTGAGGATTACTTAGCTGAATTAGATCTCCCCTCCATAGGAACTACTCAAAATGGATCATTAAACACACCAATTACCAAAAGAGCTGGATAAGGCTATCAGTAGATTGAAAAGCAATAAAAGTCCAGGGAACAATCCTAACAAATGGTACAAAGTTTATAAAGAAGACCTTGCCCCTCTATTGTTGGAATCTTTCAATCGAACACTCAAAAATGCAAAATGCTCGCCATCATGGAAAGAGGCCATGATAACAGTCATACCAAAGGAAGGTAAAAATAAAGTTATGCGAGTCGTATCCTCCAATCTCTGTTTTGAATGTTGATTATAAATTATTTATATCTATAAATCACCAAAAGATTAGAAACCTTCCTCCCAGACCTGACAGATAAAAGGTCGCCAAACGCAAGATAACATCCAGCGCACATTACATATAATTAATGAAGTCAATAAGCAGAGCACTCCTACAGCCTTAGTAAGTCTTGACGCAGAAAAGTCAGCTGGAGCATTCTTTTTGCGGTTCTGAAAGTAATGGGTTTCGATAAAACTATCATTAAATGTATACAGGCCCTGTACGATAAACCAGTGGCTAGAATTAAAATAAATGGTGACTTAATAGACAGATTCGAGCTCTTCAGAGGCACAATGCAGGGATGCTCTCTGAGCCCTTCCCTATTAGTTATAAAGATGAACATAAAATAGGTCTCTTTGCAGATGATATCATATTAATTAGTAAGCCGGATAATACGTTTCCTAAACTTTTAACGTTACTAAAAGATTTGGGAGGGAAATCTGGGTAAAGGTTAAGCATTTCAAAGACCCAAGTCCTTTGTATAAAATATAGACCAGCTGACTCAATTAGACTAGCATATAAATTAAAATCAGATTCAGAAAAAATATAATATTTAGGGGTTAATCTGTTATTATATGAGGCTAATTATAGTAAGATTAATGAAGCTATACAAAAAGATCTGACAAAATGGGCAACACTAGTAATGGATCTAAGTTCAAAGATAGATGTGATAAAAATGAATGCATTGCCCAGATTATTGTACATATTCATTTCACTAGCATATGGCTTAGCATATGGCTTTGTATCAGTAGAAACCCTGGAGTATATTCAAATGATTGTGCTTACCCCCCTCATATCCCCCTGGGATTTATGCATTTTATTTCTGGAAAAATTCCTCCTATGATGCAAATTGACGATATTTGCATCATAGGAGGAATGTTTGCCCAAAGGCTAAAGACTACAGCCAGCAGAGGGAGCCATTTCCGCATGTTTTGAACAAGGGGGTAATCTAGCACTCGGAAAGCATTCCACCCATAGGGGCGGCCATTGCTAACCAAGCCATCACCTGCTGTTAGCATCCCATTGACTCCCATTCCTTTTTGAGTCACTTTGACAGTGAATAACTTTACATCTGAGGCGTTTAAAGACTCCATTTGTCCATTGTTTATTTCTAAAGAAACACGACAATGCATAAAAGGCTCCATTACCTTTTATCTTACACTATCGCCCCGTAGAAGCTGTTTTTGTAAAAATAGGCTAACGATTGCGTCATAACCAAAGCGACTCTGTCGCACAGTTGAGAAATTACCGTATAGACACTCAGAAGCAATCTTTAACTGTCTATGAGGCAGTTGGGGGGACGTGGAAACAAAGTCTGATAAAGTCAAAGGAGAAGAATGGGGAGAAGCCGATAGTGAACCAAAAGCAACAGGAGAAAATATTTAAACAACATGATTCAGATTTCACTTTCCACAACTACTAGAAGACCTACAGCTGTCAGACAGGTTGCTCACGTCACATCTACGTCGTCAAGCTCAGTCTGAGCCTGCGCAGTTCACTCAGCCATCAGGAAGTGAGTGCCTCTGATTGGCCTCATTTTCGGCCGTTGAAGTCAATGGGATAGCTCTGTCCATTTCTTTTACTGTCTATGGTTTTGATTTATCTCCCTCCTGCAATCAGTGCTCAGTGCTGTTATACTCGCGCAGTGACTCACTCATTATATTGAACACACACGTTTAGTTTTTAACTGTAGTGTCTTCTCCAACTCAGTCACAGTAATCAAGTTGGTGGCTTTGGGAATGGCCTTACAGGGCAGCGAAGCATTCTGGGAATTATAGTCTTTCATTCCCATGAGACAAAAATACATTTTCTGTCTTTTCTCAGTCTAGAAGGCACCAAATTCAAAAATAAATTCACATTTCTACTACATTGATGACCCAGTTTAAATACAGATGCATCTTCCCAGCGCTGAAGTACCCCTTTAACTATGGAGCATGCCAACCACAAACAAGACTGGTTGAGAAAACCACAACCCAACTGATAGAACCTAATCCTATAGTAGATTGATTGCACTCTCCAAAATTCAGAAGTGGTCAGATGGATAGCACATTTACAAGATGGACTGATTAGGGAATCACTGTAGTGTGTACATTAACCGATGGGGCAGTGAATTAAAGGGTTAGTTCACCCAAAAATGAAATTTATGTCATTAATGACTCACCCTAATGTCGTTCCTCACCTATAAGACCTCCGTTCATCATCGGAACACAGTTTTAAGATATTTTATATTTTAGTCCCAGAGCATATGCAGTCTATGCCCACTTTACTGTCCATGTCCAGAAAGCTAATAAAAACATCATCAAAGTAGTCCATATATGACATCAGTTGGTTGATTAGAATCTGTTGAAGCACCGAAAATACATTTTGGTCCAAAAATATCAAAAAACTATGACTTTATTCAGCATTGCTGAAATCACGTGACATTGGCGACCCGATTTTGGTCTAAAAAAATGGCTCTTCCGTGTTCCTCCAAAAAGATTCAAACGGTTCATGAATCAGTGAAGCGATCAATGATTCGGGTCGCCAATGTCACATGATTTCAGCAGTTTGAAGTGATCCAAACTGCTGAAATCACGTGACGTGAAAATTTTGGGTTACAAAATACCAAATGATCCACAGACTCTGTATTGAGGCTTGTTAATTAAAGGTGTTATTAGAGGGGAAGACATTGTCCTATTCAAAGTGATGCTGATAACAAGTAAGAAAGTTATAACGAGAAATTGGTTGAAAAGTGAACCTTTGAGACTGGAGCAATATTATGGAGGAAATCTTTGCAATGGAAAAAATGACTCATGACCTGAGATTGGAAGCACATAAATGTAAACTTTGATGGTGGAAATGGTAAATGGTAAATGGACTGCATTTATATAGCGCTTTAATCCAAAGCACTTTACATTTTTGCCTCACATTCACCCATTCACACACCGACAGCGATGTCAGCCATGTAAGGCGCCATCCAGCTCGTCGGGAGCAGCTGGGGTTAGGTGTCTTGCTCAAGGACACTTCGACACTTGGTCAGGTGGAACCGGGGATCGAACCACCAACCTTCTGGTTTGTAGACAACCTACATGAACCACTGAGCCACTGCCGCCCCTTGAAAATGGATCTGTTATGTAATTCACTCAAATGTACAAAACAAAATGGTAGATTTGTATTGCTACCAGTTTTTTTTTCCTTGTTTGTTTTCATTGTGAAAAGTAATTTAAAAAAAAGACTACTTTAAATAAATGCACAGGCTAGACCAGTAAATCAATGTGAGAAAAAAAGTTTTTGATTGATCTTGATCTCTGAGTTAAGCATGTTCATGTCTTCTTTATAGTAGCCTGCAGGTAAATGGTCAGACCCCCAAACTGGCCACAGGCGCAGCACATAGCACATCAATTCTGTAGACATTATAATACAGTAGTCATCATTAACGAAGCACTAGCTTATCGTGACTTCATGTTTGCAGCCCCTCAACTAAAGTGGTGACATGGTCCTTTGAAACAATGATGAACGTGTTATTAAAGGGATCCCCTGGTGTTGAGACTTGTATGGCTTAATATAACATAAATTATGTCTCTTACTGAATTATGTAGTAGAAAACCCATGAAAGATCTACGTTATTTTAAAAATCGATTTTATATTTGGACCATGGGCGGCACCATTTTGTTTGCGTTCTAGGTTGATGACGTAGATTGGTTGAACTCCTCAATCAGCTGGCGTTACCCGTAGCTATTTTTACCACAACGCAACTCGAAAATTGTTTCAGAGTTAAACAAAACCAATGAATTCCTTTGTAATTGTACTTAAAACACACTCAAACATACATGTGCACACAAACTCACCTACACAAGTCACAAACAGATCGGCGGGCGCGCACATGACAGGCTCTGTTTCAATCGAGATGTTGGGCTGCTCAGTCTCCACGACAGGGGCTGAATCTGAAATCGACCCTATACCCTTAAATAGGGCATTATTTGAAGGGACGGCCATTTGTAGTGTTGTCCGACACCATAGTGGACATGTTCAAGTGCAGTCATTCAGTCTCACGTTCCACCGCAATAACGAGTGTAAAGCCAATTTACAAACAGCTGTCCGACTTCACGCACTCAAACATACGTGTGCACACAAACTCTCTCTCTCACACAGACTCACACACACCCCAACAGATCGGCGCGAACACACACACACCCCAACAGATCGGCGCGAACACACACACACCCCAACAGATCGGCGCGAACACACACACACACCCCAACAGATCGGCGCGAACACACACACACACACGCACGCACTGCGTGCGCACATACCCTCAATCTATTCCCTGTGTTGATATCCTACATAGACTGTTAGTAGATTAACTGTAATGCCTAATGTGACCAGCAGAGGGAAATATCTAGGTAGGACGATGGGATAAAGTAACGTGAGGAAGAGAGGCAGGATGTTTTGGTGATGATGCATGCGATTGAGACAGAGCAGTCAGGTGTGTGTGTGCGCGCCCGCCGATCTGTTTGTGACTTGTGTAGGTGAGTTTGTGTGCACATGTATGTTTGAGTGTGTTTTAAGTACAATTACAAAGCAATTAATTGGTTTTGTTTAACTCTGAAACAATTTTCGAGTTGCATTGTGGTAAAAATAGCTACGGGTAACGCCAGCTGATTGAGGAGTTCAACCAATCTACGTCATCAACCTAGAACGCAAACAAAATGGCGCCGCCCATGGTCCAAATATAAAATCGATTTTTTAAATAACGTAGATCTTTCATGGGTTTTCTACCACATAATTCAGTAAGAGACATAATTTATGTTATATTAAGCCATACAAGTCTCAACACCATGGGATCCCTTTAATGATTGCATTGTGAAATTACATAAATATGTACATGAAAGTTCAAGCCTTTACACACAGTTATCGTAAGCTTTTTCATAGTTTAATGTGAGGTACAGATGAATATTAAAGTCGATAAATTCAAGTTCACAAACTCTTCCCTCCCTCTGCTGCGGCTGTCAGTCGTTTTTAAACTGTCGCTTTGACAGTCAACACGATGATGATTCAATATTCCTATTATTATACTTAAATAGCTTCTAGAAAAGGCTTAAACTATTGCATAGATAGGCTATAGGAAACTTGTGAGAAACCGGAAGGAGTATCTTTGACACAAAAATACTCCATCAAACGTCCAACTTATTTTTTTGAAACCTTGTCCATGTTTAGGATGCGAATCCAAGTCTTTAACAGTGTAAAAAAGCTCAGTATGCATGAAACAGCATTTTAGCATTTGAGGGGCCACAAACGAAGTCATGAGAAGCTAATGCTTAGTTAATGATCCCTATTGTATTATAATGTCAATAGAATTCATGTGCTATGTGCTGAGCCTGTGGCCAGTTTTGGGGTCTGACCATTTACCTGCAGGCTACTATAAAGAAGACATGAACACGCTTAACTAAAAGTCTGAGATCATGATTAATGAAAAACTTTAGTTAATCACATTAGTTGATATACTGGTCTAAGCCTGTGCATGCATAAGGTACACTCTAAATAATGCTGGGTTAAAAACAACAAGTTGGGTTGAAAATGGACAAACACAGAAATTGTCAAACAACCCAATTTCTGGGTTTATCCATTTTCAACCCAATAAGCTGATTTATGACCGTTTGAATCGTTATTTGAGGTTTGAAAACAAACACGGAAGAGAAGACAATGCTGAATAAGGTCTTAGTTTTTGGACCAAATTGTATTTTCGATGCTTCAAGAGATTCTAACTAACTGGTGATGTCACATATGGACAACTCTGATGATGTTTTTATTCGCTTTCTGGACACGGACGTTATAGTGTGCCTACACTTAGATACGCTGTCGGACTAAATGAATTAATACATGAGTTAATGATAATTCATGTACCCTTACCGTAAAGTGTTTTCTTTATAATAATAAATAAATAAAAAATAAATAACCCCAAACTTTTGAACAGTAGTGTTGCAAAAGCTTTCTATTTGAGATAAATGCTGTTGTTTTTTAATTTATTCATCAAAGAATACTGAAGGTTTTTAAAAGATTTCTGAAAGATCATGTGATACTGAAAATTCAGCTTTGCAAACACAGGAAGAAATTGCATTTTAAAATATATTAAAATAGAGAAGAGTTATTTAAATTGTAAATATTTCACAATATTACCGATATGGTGTGAATAGAATATGAATAGAAAGTTCAAAAGAACAGCATGCATTTATAACAAAATTCTTTTATAACATTATAAATGTCTCTACTGATATTTTTGGTCAATTTAATGCGTCTCTGCTGAACAAAAGTATTATTTTAATAAAATAAAATAAAAACTGGCCCCAATGTTTTGAAAGGTATTGTATATTAGTGAGCTACATTTCTTTTAGCAATAAGTTCCAATTTAACGAATTACCTAAAATAGAAATTAAATATTTGTCAAATACAAATGCATGTAAATTTTACAGGATTATTTTTGAGAGGATATCAAAACAAAAATATGTATTAAGCTAAAGCATATTTTGTACCATTAAAGTCTGCAGTAATTACATACCACTTTTGTGACTTCATGATCACTGCTGTGGTCATCCTCAGAGTTTTCACTTAGCCTGAAACAAAGTTGTTGATTTTTTTATTAAAACTATTATATTTATTTTATAATCATATTTATATTTAGTTTATTAATTACTATAACATTTACATTTAATAGATTTACTAGATCTATTAGATTTACATTTACTAGAACTTACTCAGATTCCAGCATATATGGACTGATTGCTCTTCCTGTTTTCACATAGCCCTCATTGAGTTTCTTTATGCATTTGAGGAACCCTCCAATTTCTGAGTTCTAAAAAAGAAATACAACAAATAATAAACATGCATGATTTAATAACGTAATGACAATGTTAAAATTATAAATAAAACAGTGACAGTAAAGTTCTAACTTTTCTTTTATGTTATTTTTTTCTTGAAACCAGATGCATTTGATTAGACAAAATGTAATTCTAAATGACATAAGACACGAATAAACAAATAAATAATGGCACCTCTAGAATCTGGTGTTTCTTCAAGGGTAGGTGCCGCCGTCTGTGCGTTTTCATCAAAAAGGGAAAAGTCGCTTTTTGAGGAGGAACATAATCAATCCTTTTTCCTCTGTTTGGGGACAGAGCATGCTGATCTTCACTTCCCTCTTCATATTCAGAGTCTTCATTCTCTGGAAGTCTGCTGGTGACCCCATCTCTTTCATCACTAGTATCATCAGAGATAGACTCTGGTCTCTTAAATGATCTAGTAGGTCGCCTTGCAGTTCGGACTGCTTTAGTCACAGACTGTGTTACAAACAGGCTTTCACCAGAGTCACTGTAGAGGGGAATGCAGAGAAGCGATGCAGTGCATGAGAAAACATTATCAAGTGAAACATTTTGGTAAAATTAAATGTTTTGTGTTTTTTGGCACTAAAACTTCACTTTAAAGCATTATTAGATTCATTTACGAAGATTATTTGGGTAACAAAACATCAACTTAATTTATGATTGAAACTAACAAATCTTTTCTCAGTTGATTAATCAAATGAATGAACTATTTCAAAATGTTGCTTTTACATTTCGCTTTGAAACCAGGTGTGGTGCTGAGGTGGGCATGATGTAATCTGTGTGCAGCTGAACATCGTGTAACACCGACATAACCCCACCTCACACCAGCTAAAAAAAATCCACTCGCTCAACTCTACTGAAGTTAATGTTGAAAACGCTGCACAATGGTATTGCTTTTTGCAATGTAAATTGTACACAATGGTAATTGATGTAATTAGCCTTTTGCTTAACTATGTTACCAAACAGCTAATAATGTGTAAATGTTACACAAACAATGTTCCCGTCTGCAATCTATCCATCTAATCCCGTCTGCAATCTATCCAAATAATCAATGTCTAGAAAGGTAATAAAAACATCATCAAAGTAGTCCATAAGTAGTCCATTCTCTTCCGCGTTTGTTTTCAAATCTGACATGTGATCCAAACTGCTGAAATCACTTGACATTGGCAATCCGAATCACTGATCGATTCACTGATTCATGGCCATTTGAATCTTTATTTGATGTTTGAAAACAAATGCGGAAGAGAAGACTGATACTGAATAAAGTCGTAGTTTTTGTTATTTTTGGACCAAAATGTATTTTTGATGCTTCAAGAGATTCCAATTAACCAACTGATGTCACAAACGGACTACTTTGATAATGTTTTTATTACCTTTCTGGACATGGACAGTAAAGTGTGCATAGACCTCATATGCTCTGGGAGTAAAATATAAAATATCTTAAACTGTGTTCCGAAGATTAACGGGTCTTACGGGTGTGGAACAACATTAGGGTAAGTCATTAATGACATCAATTTCATTTTTGGGTGAACTAACCCTTTAATTCTACGTGGCATTGATTCAACAAGGTGTTGAACGCATTCTTTAGAAATGTTGGCCCATATTGATATTATAGCATCTCATAATTGCTGGAGATTTGTGGGATGCACGCCCAGGCCATGAAGCACCCGTTTCACCACATCCCAAAGATGCTCTATTGGGTTGAGATCTGGTGACTGTGGGGGTCATTTTAGTATAGTGAACTCATTGTCACGTTCAATAGTTTATAATGATTTGAGCTGTCAGATGGTGCATTATCCTGCTGGAAGAAGCCAGCAGAGGATGGGTACATGGTGGTCATAAAGGGATGGACATGGTCAGAAACAAAGCTCAGTTAGGCCGATGCCCAGGCAAACGATGCCCAATTGGCACTAAGGGGCCTAAAGTGTGCCAAGAAAACATTCCCCACACCATTACACCACCACCAGCAGCCTGCAGTATTAACAGGCATGATGGATCCATGGTCTCATTCTGTTTATGCCAAATTCTGACTCTACCATCTGAATGTCTCAACAGAAATGGAGACTCTTCAGACCAGGCAACATTTTTCCAGTCTTCACCTGTCCAATTTTGGTGAGCTCATGCAAATTGTAGCCTTTTTTTTTTCTATTTGTAGTGGAGATGAGTGGTACCCGGTGGGGTCTTCTGCTGTTGTAGCCCATCCGCCTCAAGGTTGTGCGTGTTGTGGCTTCACAAATGCTTTGCTGCATACTTCGGTTGTAACGAGTGGTTATTTCAGTTAAAGCTGCTCTTCTATCAGCTTGAATCAGTCAGCCCATTCTCCACTGACCTCTAGCATCAACAAGACATTTTCGCCCACAGGACTGCCGCATTGATGTTTTTCCCTTTTCACACCATTTTTTGTAAACCCTAGAAATAGCTGCGCGTGAAAATCCCAGTAACTGAGCAGATTGTGAAATACTCAGACCAGCCCATCTGGCACCATCAACCATGCCATGCTCATTTTCAAAATTGCTTAAAATCACCTTTTTCCCATTCTGACATTCAGTTTGGAGTTCAGGAGATTGTCTTGATCAGGACCACACCCCTAAATAGGTAATTTATGTGAGTATATTGGGGCTGGGGGATATGTGACATTTTTGGGGGGGATAATCGCCTTCAAAAATATCTGATAATATAATCTACTAAGCATTGACCCCGCCCACTCGCGCCATTGCTCATGTCGTGTCAAAATTTTCCAGGGATAAAATGGAGGACAATGGCTTAATATTAGGGTTACACGATTTATCGAAATCGAACCGCAATCGCGATTTGTGTGATGTGCGATTATGAAAGCTTAAAGGCTGCGATTTTAATTAAATAAATAAATGCCCAGTGTGTTAGCGAAGAGCGGCTCTGGGATCAGGGGCTGGATTCACGAAAGATTTCTTAAGATAAATTCTAAGAAGTTGTTAAGTGCAATTCTTGAAAAATTCTTAAGCAGTTCTCAAATATTTTCTTAAGAACATGTTCGGGTACCAAAGATCGGCCGTTAGATCTACACAAGACCAATCATATCTCAGAGACATCCGAGCCCGCGGACAGATGTCAGAAGAACCAACTATCCATTTTAATTTTGTTTGTTTGTCCAAAAATAATAATAATAATAATAATAATAATTATTATTATTATTATTGTTTGTGTACTGTGCTTACTTAACTGAGACTTCTTACAGCTCTTACAGGTTGTTGGCCTTGTTTGTTTCATTGCTTCTATTGCTCTCCATTTTTTTGTAAGTCGCTTTGGATAAAAGCGTCTGCTAAATGATTAAATGTAAATGTAAGAATTGGCCGAGGAAAGGCTGCTCTCAGCAGGTTAATGAGCGCTGAACATCCGCTGACCGCCTGGATCTCACAACTCTGAAAACGCCACATAAAATTGTCAAATAGGCGCTCTCTTTATAAATAAACCACAGATTTAATCTTCAGACAAGTTCATTCTCGCCTGAAAAAGTCTTAAAACTACTGTTTGTGACACAATAACAGTATTTTTAAATTATGTGGAGTTTCTCGTCCACTATTGTCTTGCCGATTGGAGCGAGCTTTGCTGGTTTTATATTCGTCTATATGGTACTATTAGTTATAAATATTAGAGGTCGACCGATTAATCAGATTTGCTGATTAATCGGCACCGATAGCTGATTGGTGGAGCAATCGGTTATCAGCAAAAATCAATACCGATAGTTTTTCCGGTTTGCGTCCGTTGCGGGAGTGGCTGAGAAGGCTGCTGTCATTACACAGTAGCCTACGAGAGCTCTGAGAAGGGTCTGCTGGCATTCTATAGCGCGAGAGCGGCCTCTAGAGGCCAAATGAAAAACTATCACTGTTTACATTAACACGTGAGGTCAGTGGACAGGTGAGGCTGCGCACTTCACAGCACACGCTGCACAGAGCGCGCTGACACATCTGATGCGCGTATAAAACACCAACAGAGAAACGGTATGAATACAGAACACTTCAGTACATGTTGCCAAATCATTATAAAGTAATTGATTTGTTGACTAGATGCTTTAGCAGGGGAAGAACAGCAGTATATGTACTTTGTCGTCGAAGGCTGACAGGACGCTAATATTAGCAGCAACGGTTACCTCAAGCATTTAAAACGATGTAACTGAGAAGCTTTTTTTTGATGTGAGAAACTGTATCATGTATCCGACAGAAATATAAATGCATTAGATGTCAATACATGTTATTTTGATAAGAAAACCGTTGTGTTCTAAAAAAAGCTAACTGTTTGGATTTATATGAAATGATAACACTTAATATAATACAATAATATTCAATTTGTAACATTAAGTAAGGTTAATAAATGCTGTAGAAGTATTATTCATTGTTAGTTTTATCTGTTAACCGTTTTTATGCACTATGAACTAACATGAATGATTAAGGTAGAATTGTATTGCTCGAATATTAATACATGCTGTAAAATGTACATTACATAATGCATTTAGTTCATGTAAGCTAGCTAAATAAATACATCATTGTTAACAAATGGGATTTGCAGTCTGTTACCTGACATTTACATACATGTTTCTATTATAGATAAAGATTTATATTATAGGTTATAGATAAAGAAACATTTATTTGTAATAATTTAATGTTTTAGTTATTTTCTGTAGAATTTTTTTTCTGTTAGAACTCATTTTTATATTTTCATATTTGCATATGAAATTTAACACATTTTCACGGTTCAGTACTTTTTAAAATTTCTTGTAATAAATTTCAGCACTGCTTTTTTACCTGTTATTTTATGTATTATTATTATATTTTAATCTAGTATCTTTTTAAAAACTATCGGTTGATTAATCGGTTATCGGCAAGCCAGGTCCAACCTAGCTATCGGTATCAGTAAAATCCACTATCGGTTGACCTCTAATAAATATTATCTTTAGCTAGTTACTGTTTTGTTGTAATGCTTAATATTTGAAACAACCTAATAAATTTGTTAAACATCATCCATTTGGGTATTTAAGATAGGTTGGAGGTTATCCTAATTTTAGAAGTTATATACAATGATTTTTATAGAGATATATATCGTATATCTCTATCATAACTTTGATAGAGATATATATCGTATATCGAGATATAGCAAAATATATCGAGATATATTTTTTGCTCCATATCGCCCAGCCCTATTGGTAGGTCAAATAGATTCATATTTTCAAAAAAAAAAAAGTTTTTTTTTTCCTCCCCCTCGGCAGTATAGCGCAATACATACATTTGCATTTGCCAAATCTTCCTTCAGGGTTTCCGTAGCACGCTCCCTGCGGCCGAGGGCAGCGCATGCATACACAAACAACATAGCAGAAACAGCTGGCGAAAAAGAGCAGCTCCTTCCAAAAAAATGCTCTTCGACTTCAGTCGTGTGGAGTTGCAACAAGTGCCCCATCGGAGAGGGTCTTTAGTGTGGGTGGTGGTATTCTCACCTGTAACCGAGGCATAGCTGTCAACTCTCCCATTTTTCCGGGTTTCTCGCGTATTTTAGCTCTTTTCCTGCCGTCTTCCCGCTTTAGTATTTTCCTGTGAAATATTCCGTATTTTTACACTCTGATTGTTTAAACAGAACACGCAACTATCTATGTCTGTGAAGTTGCTTGCACTTGTTGCTAGACCAACGCATCTGGTGATAGTGCATGTGAATATTTAAAAAAAAGACTATTTAGGCTACGAATCCTGAGTGTCCTGGGTGTGTGTGTGAATGAATGGTGTGACCCGCAGCAGTTTACCTCAAACACATAGGCCTACATAGAATTGCGCGTGACATTCACCATCTCATACGAGGACATAAACGTATGTCCGTCATATCATCTCCAAAGCCGCTCTGAGAGTCACTTCACGTACATTTTACCGTTTAATTTGAGAAAAACCACCATCATGTCATAAACACAAAGAAACTCAAAAGTATTCATGGCAACCCGTCAAAATAAAAGTTCGATTTTACTTGAGAAATATTTCACTGTTGTTCAAATACTAATACACTAATGTTATAATTATTATTTTAGTTACCTTAGGATTTTTTGTTGTTTATTAGCTCAATTCCTATTACGGTATAAATCATTTGGATGTTTAACAATCTTTGTTGCACACTGCACAGTGACTTTTCAGTTAGATAAAGGGTTTGCCTTTTAAATTTTATGTTGAGGCACTTTAATTAAATATAATAAATAATATATAATATATATATATATATATATATATATATATATATATATATATATATATATATATATATATATATATATATATATATATATATATATATATATATATATATATATATATATATATATAAATCCCAGCCCTAGCCAGGAGTTATGAATATGATGATCGGCCTCGGTACATTTTGGTTGTAATAAGAGTCATTTGCTCCCATTCATAAAAAAAAAAACCTCATCTGTGGTCGTCATGAAGACTTGCGACAAAACAACATCACTCAGGGCTTTTAGTTCAAATGTGTGCAGATGTGGAGAAATATTGATAGATTCTTGTTTAAGTCAAATTTCTACACAGAGAATTATTATTTATTCACTCTTTACCCAAAATCTGCAAATGTGCTGTTTTCAGTTCATACTGGCAGCCGGAGGGAGCTGGCAAGCTGTGCTAGTGCACATTCAGTCCATATATAGAACACATGAAGAACAGACAAACCATGTGACTTTCCAGGGACATAAACAAAGCTGCCAGAGATAGCTATAAGATGCAGATAGACACGTTTGAAGACAATAAACACACTATCGCGACAATATATGGTTGGTCTGTGTTCTTTATGCCATGTTGGGTGTTTTCACAATAGATTATATTTTTTGACATAGCTCTTATCATTGTGTAATTTCTGTCAGTTTTTCTTTACCCAAATTCACTAAGGTTATCTAAAACACTCGACTAATGAAGTGATATGAAGTAAGTTTGGAATAAAACATGATTTTAATCTTATAAATGTTTGTTTTGCTGGTGTGCTAAGCTAACATGCTAGCTTGCCCTAAGATGCACCTGCCACTGAGCAAATACCTTATTTTTATGAAAATGTTTGAAATGTTAAACTACTGAAATGTTTATTTGCAAGAAAGGCATTTGACAGTCTCTCAGAGAAGGTGAAGTGAGACGTTTGATAAAATAAATGAAGTTTGAATAGAACAGTTTGAATGAGAATCTTTAGTAAATATAATCCAGACAAAGGAATAATAATTAGAGCCATAACCAGGTCACAGAGGTGTAAATGTGTGTTGGGGAGACGAACTGAATGGGGCAATTTGCACCTCTAAAACAATAGAGGCAGGCAATAAACTGAATAAAATCTCAGAAGACAAAATAAAATTCATAAAATACTGAGTTGTAGACTTATCTTCTTCAGATTTGAAATATAACATGGTCAGACTTGTGGCTTCAGCATTTCTACATTGCTAAAAGGCCAACTTCAATTTTATTTTCATAAAGATATTTCATACAAATACATTTCTAATAGACCCCTTAACAGGTGACGTCACAGGAAAATTCACAGTTCGCAGTGCGCATGTCGGGGTCAGAAAGTTCATTCCATCATATTGAATTGTATGTTAACCAGAGAATTTCTAGTCAAGAAAAAAATGCCTACTTACATCGTGAACTGTGAAAATCACACCAGTTGTGGAGTCAAGTTTTTCAGGATTTCCACAGGATCTCATCCGTTAAAGAACATCGACGACATTTGTGGCTGCAAGCTATAACGGGCTGGGGTGTGTTAATGATGTCACGCAGGTGGTGGAGTAATAACTGCTTTTAATGAATTAGCTTGAGATCGAATTCATGCTAGATTTTTCTGCTATAAATTATAGACATGGCATCTGAGGACTAATTCTCTTTTTTTTTCTCTGTTATTTTGCTTTATTTCCAGATTCGTTTAAGCTCGTTCTTAATGTATGCACATGCGCTCTTCAAAAAAGGTGCATTGACAAACTAAAAAGACATAAATGACATTAGTATGTATTCAAAATAAAATATGATCGTACTGAATGTCAGCTTGCTTTATTTTGCTCAAGATTAGATTAAGTCCACACGTCATGCAAATAAGGCAATCTGCTGCAGAGTCGAGAGCTATCGTTGTAAGTTGCATCCACACACATTTGCGATTATGTTTATGGATGTTCATTCGAACAAGGATTTCGGGAAACAGACTCGTTGTTGATAACAATGAAACTAATAATGCTTTTGGCTAACGATGGTTTTGTATATTCATTTAGCCTAATCATGCACAAACAATATAAATTGGTATGCTTATTGTCATTGTCTGTGTTTTATATGTGCCTTATAAATACTTGCCCTTTGTAGTGAACCTAAGTTGGTCCATTACCTGACTTAAGCCAAGGTAAAAAAATGATTTCATAGATGTGATTTCCTGCATTATGGTGCGTTTTAGGCCATATCCCTTTCCTATACCAATAAAGACCTCAAACCAGTTAACAATAGTCTAATAAAAAGGCTATATTCATTTAACTGCCATAGAAATCAACAGTTTCACAGATAATGATAATGAATAAGTTGCATGTTTTTTATGCTCTGTATCCAGACAGAAAAAGTGCCGTTTACTAAACGATTGATTGGGTCAGACAAAATTACAGAAATCACTGAATTATTTACCGTGGCTATGGAGTAGGGGTAAGACGCATGGTATTAATTTTGACACATATCGCGTGCGTTCGAATCTGCCTTTTGCCAAACTCGCTCTACTCGCTTTCCCCATCACATATCAGATCGGAAAGGTATTTATTTTCAATTAAAAAAATAGAAAATATTAGAAATTGGGAAATAAAGCGTTTAACATGTGTTTAATAATACGTTTCTTAATAAGTTTCTCGTTAAGGGGTAGTCGATGTACGCGTCATTCATTGATGATATAAAACTCCTGACGAGTTTTCTTGTGCGCATCCGTTTTTAGCGTGCCGTTACTATCGTGCAGTCTGACATTAATGCCAACTGAGATCTTACAGTCTGACATGGTTTACAGCAGGGATCATGTTCGTACAGTCTGACAAGGGACATTCGCAAAGGATTTTGAAAAATCGCACAGGTTCATGAAGTTAAACAAACCAGCGCTGTCAATACATTTGATTAGATAAACAGCTGTACTATACATAACAGGTATTTGCAGCATGTTTTTGGTTAACAGTACAGCATAGTGTTCTTTGATTATTATGTCTCACACATTTACAGTATTAATTTATTATGGAGAGTTAATGTTTTTCTTGTATTTAGCCCTAAAGTATTCCTTACTAATGGGTCACACTCATAGGTGGTCAAATGTGACCATACACCTTTAACTATTTTTCAATTAAATAAATTATCCATTTAAAGTATTTTTCTTCTGTGCATTAGTAAGTTCTCAAAGTGAAAGCAAACTAATATAGCTCTTGTCTGTGTGTTAATGTTACACAAACAACAATACAAACGGGGAAAACGGCACTTACACATAGAACACTGTTTGTATTTTTATGTTGTCATTTGTTTATAATTCATGTATTCATACTCTTGTGTAATCGACGCCCCATCCCATTATTTATTTCCAAATAAATCTGTCTCTTCCGTGATACCCTGAAATTTTGAATATTACAATCTAATATGATTTCTGACCTGTAAGGTTGCCAGAATAATAATCTTACACGGTGTGTTAATAGGCCAGAGGAGAACTGGCACCCCGACTGAGTCTGGTTTCTCCCAAGGTTTATTTTTCTCCATCACACCCTGATAGAGTTTTGGTTCCTTGCCACTGTCGCCTTTGGCTTGGCCTGCTCAGTTGGGGACACTAAAAATATGATTAAAGTTATTCAACTTATTATACAAATAAAATGTATGAATTAGGTCTTATTTAATTCTATAAACTTAAATACTGATCTGCCAACATTGTTGCTATATGATAAATTAAAATAAGCTGATAACATCACTGTTTTCTCCAGTACGACTGTACAGCCAAATCTAATTTTGTCGCAATATTATCCTGTTTGACACTGTGAAGCTGCTTTGACACAATCGTGATTGTGAAAGCGCTATATAAATAAAGTTGATTGATTGATTGATTGATAAGTATATGTTTTGTTACTGACCATTTGCTTGATTAGTCTACTTAATTACTTCAAAACGTTGTACTTCTATTAAGCTGTGGTTCACTTCTAAGATTTTGGTCATTTTTCCAACCCTAAGCTATCGTGTTATTAAAGATAGCACACCACTGGACCAGACATTTATTGCCATGTGTGACTATTGTGCATCTAACATAATAATATGGTTAATGTGGCATCCTAATTATTTAAAAAAAATTAAAAATTTCTTAAATTTATGGAAGTGACCACCACAAAATAAAGTAATAAATAATTTTGATCTTTAAAAAAATAAAAATGTATCTAGTCAAATCCTGATGGGATTGAGCTATGAATAAGTGCAATTTAATTTGCTTTTCAAATAATTTAGTGATATTGCATTTCCTTTGTATGTTTTTGTATTGCGTGATATAGGTCTTAAATTGAATTCACAAGGGTCTTAAAAAGTCTTAAATTTGACTTGGTGAAACCTGCAGATACGCTGTTCTAATATTTTTTTTTAATTATGTAGCTATATAACACTTAGTGTAGTAAATAAGGTTGAAAAAGAGAATTCCAATGCAAAAAGGCAAATTAGAGTAATTTTGTGGCTGGAAAAATATATATTTTTTATTTGTAATGGCATTACCTATTAGGTTTCAGTATGGCTCTTTAATTATACATGTATCTGGTCTAATTGCTCAAAGAAGTATTGCAGATCATAACTGCTTATTTTATGCAACAGAATACATATTCAGACACGATCAAACATTAGATTTCTTTAAAGCTGCGGTCCGTAACTTTTTTGTTTAGTCTTGCAGAAGAACATTACAGCCGGAGCTACCCTCTCGTTTTATGTCTATGGTGAGTCACACAGGACTGTGCTCCTCCGCAGCGGCTCCTACCAGACCGGTCTGAAATAGTCCCAATATAAACACTTATTATAAGCGTACCATAATGATTCAGGGTAAAACTAAAACACGGTTTGGAAAATGTACAACATGAATCCATTCTCATTATATAATTTTTGTAAATCTTGAAAACAAAAAAGTTACACACAGCTCTTAAATGAACTCCATTTTCTTTTTAAAAAGATGTTTACATATTTGCCATCCAATTTTTAAACATGTTCATTTTCATATATTGTCCGAGGGTGAAAGCCGTTGCCTGCCTTTTATTTAAAAAAAATAAAGTAAGTGAATTGTAAAGTATTTCTCTTTGTTTGAATAACTACTTAACCCTACCTTGCACATTAATACTGGAAAAAGAGCCCATGCCTTTAGTGTAAAAACACATTAAGTAATTTTAAGGTGCGATTTTGAATAATGACCATTCATGCATGAAAGGGTTATGGCATGAAATCTTAAATTATTTTCACAGGAAAAAAAGTTTAAATATTTAATTTTGATCACCAAAGATGAGTTTTAAGGGATAGAAATTATTGACTGCAAGGGGACTTTAAAAGTCTACTTTCCATTTTAAAAAAATGTACCTGTCCGAAGATCTGTGGACTGAAGCATCTCTTCTCCTCTCTAAGGTGCTGGTGAACTGCTCAAAGCAAGCATTGATAGAACTCACAACATCAGGCGGAGGACTTTCAAGGTACAGCTCTGAGCGCGGATCCAATTCGATCAGATCACTAACGTGGGCCACAACCGGAACGATCTGTTGCGTGTTCGGCGTCTCAATTTGCGTTCTGACGTCTTCGCTATTTAGAGCCATGGTTGTAATACATATATAATACTATATGACATGAGAATTGTCATGTATTCGTAGACTTGCGTGGTATTGATTATCACCGATTTGTAGCACGTCTGACGGGCGCTTATGAACCACGGGCTGTTTCTGAACACAAAAGTATTGGTCAAAAAAGAAACTTAATCATGCACCAAAAAAACGTTAGCGTCTATGCCAAACTTATCCGCATGTGTTTATATATAGCGGGCACCGTGCACTTCCGAGCAGGAAATACATTAGCGGAAGTGTTTGAAGCGCATGCGCACACCATGAACAGCGAAAAATAGGCATAATAAAACCAAAACGCTTTTTGCAAAGAAATGGCTAATGTTGTATTAAAATTGTAATGTAACAATTATGATTAGCAAGTCATAATAATACCATTACATATAAGGTCACTTTAAAATGTCATAATGTTTTTTTATAGAGAGGTAATTAGGCTATTAATAATAATGTATTATGTATGCAAAAGAGAGATGACATGTTTATACTACACAAGTTTGTAAGAATACACAATACAAAAGATGCATCAATAATATGTTCAATGTCATCGGAAAATAAAGGCAAGAAAGAATAAAGTAAAAGAGAAGAAAGATAATAGAACAAGAACATTAGAAAATGAGGGTAAGATATTTATACATCAGTTAGGGTATGCAGATTAAAGTCATTACATATAGAGGTCATTTTACTTGCTTTCTTATTTAAAGAGGATGATATTGTGTTAAGATATATGTTAAATTCGTTCAAAAAGACACAAAAAATTGGCTTGTTGTTAGCGAATTTACATTTGTATATAGAATTTACAAAGAATAAACATTAAATTTATAGCAAAGAAAGCGTTGTTTTTACTAGGGTCACAGCCATAATGACCAAAAATAATGTCTTTAAAAGTTATGGCTATGCCTTTCTGGATATTATCATTAATAAAGGCCTCAATATTTTTCCAAAGTTGTTTGACATAGTAGCATGACCAAAATAAATGATAAACAGTTTCTATATGGACTTGACAAAATGAACATCTTATATCAATATCTGTTTTAAATTTCTTCATGAAATGTTTAACGGGGTAAAAAAAAATATTATTTTGAAAGACACTTCTTTTACTTTATTGGTCAGAAAGTATTTTTGTTGCAAGGACCAAATCTTTTTCCAATTTAAATTTATAAATAAATTATTCCAATAAGAGATTGAGGGAGACACAGAGATGATATTTTCAAGAAAAAGGGATCTAACTTTATAATTTCTATCCCTCTTTCTAGAAAAACATATTGTACCTATAGGGGTTTCTGTTGGTTGAGGAACAGTGTAGCGACTGGGCTAAATATAATAATAAATTTAATCAGCTCAATAGGGAATTATGGGGATTAATATTTAACTATTTATTATTAATCATAACTGGTTATGATCAAACAATAAATCTTCAAATCACCCAATAGGACATACCTAACCTAGGTATTTAAGCAATATAAATTTGGTTAACAACAATGGATTGCAATTAAAGAATATATATATTAAATCATTACAGAATAACCTTTAAAGAATTAATTCAAAACTCATCTGATCCGTTCTTTTAACGAACAATCAGTACATTCTCTTATCAACTCTCAAAGCTTTTATTCTTTCTACCAAATCTCTGGGAAGGTTACTCCTCTGGCCACAAAGAGTAAACTTTCCGAGCTATTGGGATATTAGTTAAAGTATTTAAAGATACTCATGAGAGTTGTAGCTAGATCTGAACATTAAAGTGACTTATGTCTTGTGAGCAGTAACAATGACAATTAAACATGGATACAATGGTTTTAATAATTAATACTACGAATACATATGACTATATAAAGAATACATACAGAATAACGACAGGTAACGAAATAGAAAAGGAGAAAGAAGAAAAAGGAATGGTTCAGAATGGCATTTCACAAACATTACTACAGAGAGCCAGCAAAGAACAATATCACCTTAAACAGGGTTACTAGTCTTCAACGCATCTAAATTTCGATGGAATTTATACTTGCATGGGTTACTTTGTGTTGAGTATAAAAGAATGCGTGTGAGTCCTCTCAGAGTGTTCTGTGAGCTGGAGCGCTCTCTCTCTCAGTTCTTCCAAATAATCGGGTCTTCGATCAGCAGGAAGTTTGAAGGTAGTTTGAAAGTGAATGCCAAAAGGAGAGGAAGGTTTCCTTCGAAGTTGTGGAAGTTCCTTGACCGTTGAGATGGTGCTCAGTGGCTGTCCGCCTTTGTCCAAGGACTGAGTAGCGGAGCGCGCTGACTTCAAGCGAAACAACCAATGGGGCTGCCCCTCCTAGCCAAGGCCGAAGCCTCATGGCAGGGTGAGCACGCTTCAGAGGACGGGACGAAGAGAGACGAAAGAAATGTTTCCACTTGTCTTTTAAGACAATTAATCCACCCTTGGGTTAGTTTACCCAATCCAGAGGGTGAATTCTGAGCGGGAAAAATTATCTTTGTCTCTGTTTACGACCTACTTTGCATGTTTTATAAGGTGTCGTAAAGGGTGTCGATTTTATACAGTTTTACTCCCAAGTTTGCTAAATGTATTAATGATACATTTCATAATCCTATTCTGTACATCGTTGATTTAGACAAAGAGAGAGGAATGTTTAAATATCAAACACATTATGACTGGGAGATATTAAAGCATAGGTACATTCTTACACAGGAATACAAGCATTTCAAATGAACTTACATTGTTTATACATCATGACTATGTTGGTATGACATAGGGAGCATACATACACACAAGGATACCTCATATACAGTCTGGAATAGTCTTAATTAAAACTTCATAAGGAAAGTGTGTGTGTGTGTGTAGTGGGAAGATTCTCGGGCGTCTCTCTGTCTGAGAGAATGTGAGGGGGGAACAGGGTTCAAGTCATGTGACCAGATAACAATCTGATTGAAGTTGTCACAGTTTTCCAAAGATGCTGCCTGTCTCATTTCAGCTAGGTCACAAAACTGTCTAAGGTGTCAACTTCCCCAGACTCGTCGGCATCCGGCCCCTAATTTATATGTGGCTAAAAGCTATCCACCATAAACATCAGAATTGACTCATCTTTGATCCTAGTGAAGACTCCAGACACTACAATAGTAATATTAAGAGTAGAATGAGATATATATATATATATATATATATATATATATATATATATATATATATATATATATATATATATATATATATATATATATATATATATATATATACACTCTAAAAAATGCTGGGTTAAAAACAACCCAAGTTGGGTTGAAAATGCACCGACCCAACAATTGGGTTGTTTAACCCAATGGTTGAGTTGTTCTTACCCAGCAATTGGGTTGTCTTAAGCAACATTTAACCCAACCACTGGGTTAAAACAACTCAACCACTGGGTTAAAACAACTCAACCATTGGGTTAAAATAACTCAATTGTTGGGTCGGTGCATTTTCAACCCAACTTGGGTTGTTTTTAACCCAGCACTTTTAGAGTGTATATATTCTTAGATTATATAAATTCTTAGATATATATTGATATATATATAAATATATATATATATATATATATATATATATATATATATATATATATATATATATATAGATATATAGATAGATAGATAGATAGATAGATATTCTTAGATTTCATGTGACGTCACACAGTGGCGCGGCCGCCCTTTGTACTGAATTGCAACATGCAATTCTGCTGTGCTGTGGGCAGTGACAACAGCAAATAAAATAAAACATGGATTAACGTACCATAAAAAAACCTGAGCGTCGTCAGAAATACTTTGCTCTTTTTCTGCTAACTTTTAACAATCATTTATAATAAAAAAGTAGCCTACTAAAATGAGACCACAAAGACATCGTCGGCAGTATTCACAGCAAAGAATATTTCTTTATGTAGGCTACTGACAGGTGCAATATTTCAAAACCGACAACTATGTTTTATGTACATTACAATAAGTAATAATTTACATTCATGTTAACCTAGAAACTTTCAAACATCAAAATGTAATTTATTATTCGTTTTATTATGTATCGTGTCAAAATTACATACATCTATTTTGCCATATCAAATACAAGTGAACAGATCAGTCAAGTGAGAACAGAATTAAGTTTCACTTTTGTTCTGTGATTAACTTTAATGGCAGACTGAAGGAGCTCGTGGTGCAATCATTAAGACCAAATGCACAATGTTCAATACAATAGACATGCATCCGATTTCAAAGCTTACATTCAGGATACATAGCCGACTCTGTTTACTATTATTTTTTTGGCATACCTTTATGATTATTTTTACTCGTTCAAGTGCAAGCCATGCTTCTATTGATGAAGCACCTATGCCACGCAGTAAACAGTAAATCTAATCACCATACAGGTGTAACGAGGTTGAAATGGTTTTATTTCACAAGATTTTCCTGTTAATATACATTTAATTCTGTTCTACACTTGTTTTAACCATAGTTTCTAAAAATACATTAAAAGGGTCTGTAAGGAGGTAATGCCCCCCCCCCTGTGTTTTTGTTGTTTTGTGTTAGCTTTGTCCTCCTTATCCTTTCATTTGTCGCTTCTTCTTTTCCGTCTTTCTCCTGAACGAAAGAGTGTCACTAACATGAGCTGAAGCTGTCGTGATGGCCTGTCTATATAAAAATACAAATAATCATATGTTTGGCAACGTTATTCTCTAAGGCTAATATTCAACGGTTATAGTAGGCTGCATGAAAAATGTGCCGTGCGACTGCACATCAATTCATGGTTCTTTCAATAGGATGCGAGTGAAATGGAAATAGCGATCTAAATTTTGGGGTGGCACCGTGGCCTGCCAAATGTCAAGGTTGTCCAGTGCTCTGGCTCTGCCACTGGGTGTCAGCAGTTCGTTTGGCAGTAAATAAGGATCTAATCCTAAAGACAAGTATCTATTTTCTTTAAGTATCTAAATACCGTTGCTATTGATGTTTCGTCAGTGGTGAGATGTGCTATTTTGGCTTGTGAAATCTTTCCGATCATAGATATAGCCAACATAATAATGTAATCATTATGTACATCTCAATCAGATGGGTCTGTCTGCGGTCTGCGAGACAGGGGCGTAACCGGCTATGCTACCCAAAGGTCCTAAAGATGGCGGCCGCGACAAAAAATTCACGTGACTGAAACCCATGAATAGGTAGGCTACTGGTTCATAGACATCGCCCCTAGCGGCGAACCATTGAAATGTATACACTGTTATAACTGTAAGGAAAAGGCTGAGGCTGAGTTTGAATCCATGTGCAGAAGTTTTAATAGGAAAACCAGACACAGGAATATCCAAAAGGCAGTAGTCGAGAGGCAGACAGAATGGTCAAACACAATAAACAATCCAAACAAGCAAACAAGTCCAAAGGGTAGTCCAGAAACAATGATCAAGATAAACAGGCAATTGGTCAATTGCAAGGCAAACAGACAATGGATAAACGCTCAGTAAGTCAGTAAGACTGGCAATACTTTGCAAGGTCTGTTTGGCCATGCCACGCTTAAAATTGCGGCCAAACAGGAAGTGACTGTAGAGTGAGCAAAGACAGTAGCACACAGTCAGAATTCAGGTAAGGGCTCCCTCTGCTGGCGTGGCATTACAGAACCCCCCCTCCTAGGAACGCCTCCTGGCGCTTTACGTGGACGTCCCCGTGGTCGTGGTGCTGGCCGATCAGGTCTGGCTCGATGAAAGTCCTCAATGAGAGATGGGTCTAAGATGTCGCGGGCGGCTACCCAGGATCTCTCCTTAGGCCCACAGCCCTCCCAATCTACCAAGTATTGGATCTGACCCCCTCTGCGCCTTGAATCTAGCAACTCTTTTACTTTATATGCTGGTGATCCATCTACATCCAGTGGTGGCGGTGGCTCTTGGCCCTCGGCATTGGGGTCAGGGTCCGGGTGGACCGGTTTGAGGAGCGAGACATGGAAGGAGGGAGAAATACGATAATGAGCAGGAAGGTCAAGCTGGTACGTGACTTCATTAATCTGTCTGAGAATCTTGAATGGGCCAACATACTTGGGGCTGAGCTTCCTGCTAAGTAGCCGCAGCTTGAGGTCCCTTGTGGAGAGCCAAACCTTTTGTCCGGGTTGGTAGGGAGGGTGTGAGCGATGCCATCTGTTGGCCTGGAGCTCCTGTGTTCGGAAGGCTCTCTGTAAACGGACATGGGCACTGTCCCACACTCTCTCACTACACCTGATCCAGTCATCCACAGCAGGGACTGATGAGGGTTCACCAGACCACGGGAACAAGGGGGGCTGGTATCCTAAGACACATTGGAAAGGAGTCAATGCCAGTGAAAGAGTGAGTCAAGGAGTTTTGGACATATTTAGCCCATGGGAGGAATTCCACCCAGCGATGTTGTTCACGACTGCAATAACTTCTAAGATATCTGCCAAGCTCTTGGTTTAGGCGTTCCACCTGTCCATTAGATTGCGGGTGATACCCTGAGGTGAGGCTTACGTTGATATCCAGGTGTCTGCAAAAGGCTCTCCAAACCTGAGATGTGAATTGGGTTCCTCTGTCAAGTTACAATATCATCTGGGATGCCATAGATCTGAAAGACATGATGAAATAGGGCTTGTTCTGTCTCCATGGCTGTAGGGAGACCTTTTAGTGGAACTAGGCGGCAGGACTTAGAGAAGCGATCGATGATGACCAGGATAGTCGTGAAACCATTTGAGAGGGGCAGGTCAGTGACGAAGTCTATGGACAAATGTGACCAAGGACGGTGAGGAGTTGGAAGTGGTTGGAGGAGGCCTGAGGGTAACTCCTTAGGGGTCTTAGACTGTGCACAGACCTGGCAGGACTTAACATAGATTGATACATCTTTAATCATTGATGGCCACCAGAAGAAATTTTGTAGGAGACGGCGTGTACGAGAAATTCCAGGGTGACCTGAGCTTAGAGAATAGATTCAGGTGAGACATTTTCCGCAGGAGGATCATGGCGTCTGGACAGAGCATCCGCCTTACTATTCTTACTGCCTGGTCTGTATGTGACTGTAAAATGGAAGCGAGGAAAGAAAAGAGACCTGATTGAAGAAGAGGGTTCAGGCGTTTGGCACTCTTAATGTATTCCAGATTTGTGTGATCTGTGATAACCTGAAAGGGATGAATGGCCCCCTCCAGCCAATGTCTCCACTTTTCAATAGCTGCCTTCATTGATAACAGTTCTTTATTTCCTACATCATAGTTACGCTCGGCTGAAGTCAGTTTTCTTGAGAAATACGCACAGGGGTAGAGCTTGCTTGGCTGGCCATGACGTTGTGAGAGTACAGCTCCAATTCCACAATCTGGGGCATCGACTTCAACCATTAAAGGAATATTGGGATCAGGATGCTTTAGAATGGGAGCTGTGGTAAACCTGTCCTTGAGCTTAGTGAAAGCCCTGGTGGCTTCTTTGTACCATTTAAGCTTAGCAGGTTTTCCTTTCAAAAGGGATGTCAGTGGAGAAGCAATCAGACTGTAATTTCTAACGAAGCGTCTGTAGAAATTTGCGAAGCCTAGGAATCTCTGCAGTTCCTTTATTGTGGTAGGTCGGGGCCATTCAGTGACTGCTTGGACTTTGGCTTCATCCATCTTTACGCCTTGGTGGCTGATGCGATATCCCAAGAAGGTTGTTTGTTTAAAATGAAACTCGCACTTCTCAGCCTTAACATACAGCTGGTTCTCCAATAGACGTGTCAGCACCGTCTTGACATGGTTAATGTGGTCAGCTTCACACTTGGAATATATTAGAATGTCATCAAGATATGCCACTACATACTGGTTCAAGAGATCACGAAATATCTCATTGATGAAGGCCTGAAAAACTGCAGGAGCATTAGCAAGTCCATAGAACATGACAAGATATTCATAGTGCCCCCTAGTGGTGAGGAAGGCCGTCTTCCATTCATCCCCTTCACGAATTCTAATCAAATTATATGCACTGCTGAGATCAAGTTTTGTGTAGATTTTGGCTTCACACAGTTGTTCCAGGGCCACAGGAACCAGTGGAAGAGGGTAAGGGAACTTGACTGTGACGTTATTCAATCCCCTGTAGTCAATACAGGGGCGTAAGCCTCCACCCTTCTTCTCTACAAAAAAGAATCCTGTAGCAGCTGGGGAAGTGGATGGGCGAATAAACCCAAAGGTCAGGGCTTCTTCTATATACTCCTCCATAGCTTGAATTTCACTATGTGACAAAGAATACACTTTGCTTTCAGGGGGCATGGCACCGGACAACAGATCAATGGCGCAGTCCCATGGTCGATGAGGTGGGAGTTGTGTGGCTTTAGTTTTGCTAAACACTTCGGCAAGGTCATTATAACAGTCTGGAATCCTTGTGGGTTGCTTGGTGTCAGGGCTTTCAATACTCGTAGTAAAACATGTTGGGACTACATTCAAGTGCATGCAATGGTTAAGGCAAAATTGAGACCAATGAGTCAGCTCACCATAATGCCAGGAGATAACTGGACAGATAACCAGGGAAAGCCAAGGATGATGTCATGCCTAGGTGAGTCAATGACGTAGAAAGAGATAGCCTCTTGATGGAATAATCCGATGTAAAGTTGTAGGGGTAGTGTCTGCTGAGTAATCCCAGCTCCAATGGGTGCATCGTTAACAGCACTGATCTTGATAGGTGGTTTACAGGGCTGAGTAGGAATGTTGAATTTTGTGATGAGGTCCTTGTGAATAAGGCTCAAGGCTTCTCCAGAGTCAATCAGCACTGTTACATCAACAGAGATATTTTCAGTAGCTAGTCGAACAGGAAAGTAAATGATTTTATAGGAAGTAAAGAAAATTGGTCAATATTTACCCGGGTGGCAGTCTTGGTTGTTCTCCTGGGCTTGTGAGGGCATTCCATGATAATGTGGCTTGCTTCCCCACAGTCATAGCAAAGGTTGAGCTTCCGTCTTCGTATTCTCTCTTCCTCAGAGAGTCTGGAGAAGCCCAGTTGCATTGGTTCTTGACTTGGCTTTGACTTAGGTATTGTGGTGAGCTGAGGAACATGGTGAAACTGATGTGTGGTAGGAGTGCTTGACTGTGACCATCGAGCCAGACCTCTTCTTAGGAGCATTTCTCATCAGGTTGTCAATTCTGATTGCAAGTGTCACATACTCAGAAAATGAAGAATTTTCACCCTTGCAGGCCAATTCAGTTTGTAGATCCGGATTCAGACTTTGTTGAAACACAGCCTTTAATGACTGATCGTTCCATCCGCTTTGTGCTGCATGCGTTCTGAATTCAATAGCGTACTCTGCAGCGGTACGACTGCCCTGAGACATTTGAAACAGCTGAGTTGATACATTCTTTCCCCCTGCGGGATACTCAAACACATCTCGTAGCTGACGAATAACGTAATCATATGAAGTTCTAAACCTCAAATCAGTATCCCATACTGCTGCAGCCCAATCAATTGCTGTACAAGAGAGAAGTGTCATCAGGAAAGCACAATTTTTCCCATTAGAATTAAATTTGTCCTGCTGGTTATCAAAAAAGTTCTCCACTTGGCGAATAAACCCTCTACACTGTTCAGCTGAACCATCAAACTTATCAGGCATTGAAAAACTTACTGTTTGTGGCATGGGTGGAGGAAGCGATCGAATGTAGTGGGTGAGATATTCATTGGCAGCCTGAAGTTTGTTGAGTTGTTCCTGGTATCCTTTAAGTACTTCTTTTTGATAAGCAAAAGCCGCTTGCAGCTCAGAAACTTTTGCTGGGTTCATTGGTGGCGAAGTATTCTGTAAGGAAGAGGCTGAGGCTGGGTTTGAATCAATGTGCAGAAGTTTTAATAGGAAAACAAGCCACAGGAATATCCAAAAGGCAGTAGTCGAGAGGCAGACAGAATGGTCAAACACAATAAACAATCCAAACAAGCAAACAAGTCCAAAGGGTAGTCCAGAAACAATGATCAAGATAAACAGGCAATTGGTCAAACGCAAGGCAAACAGACTATGGATAAACGCTCAGTAAGGCAGTAAGACTGGCAATACTTCGCAAGGTCTGTTTGGCCATGCCACGCTTAAAATGGCTGCCAAACAGGAAATGACTGTAGAGTGAGCAGAGACAGTAGCTGTGTCTCATTTCGTTAAATTTCGAAGGCTGCGCCCTCCGGAGGACACGTCCTGTGTAGGGTGCAGTATAAGGAGTGTCCTCAATCAGAATTAAACGAGACGTCCTTTGTAGGACACACAGGCAGGAAGTATCACGTTGCTAATTGCTATGCCAACACGTTCAGCCTCGTTGCGCTCTCACAGCAGTTATATGAATGAAAATTATTTATAACTTGAAAATTACTATGAAATGTTTCTTGTCTTGACAGCAATGTAGGCTACTGTTCTAAGCGTTTAAAATGCACTAAACAGTTGTAATCCTGTTTACCAAAACTATCTGTTTGAGGTAATAGAGCTTAAAAAAAACAACAAAAAAAGCAATTGAACTACTTATTTTAAACACCACACCTACGCTCGCATGCATATCTGGCGGTGGTGCCGTTTTTTCATATAATATTAAAAAAAAATGACGGTTGTTAACAGAGACACAAAGAATTGTGGGTTATCTCCGAGTCGTGAAGGCTACACCTCATGTACACTCCGAATTCCTGTGAAAGAAGGACGCATTCGAAGGTCACATTTGGAGTGTCCTACTCCCTTTCTTGAAATGAGACGGCCTTATGGCGTATGCACCCTTCGAATGCGACCTCTGGAGGACGCATCCTTCTGAAATGAGACACAGCTAGTGGCACAGAGTCAGAATTCAGGTGAGGGCCTTTCTTTTACTGTCGAGGAATCTTTTTTTCTTTTCTTTTTTATTCAATGCCATGAGAACAAGAGGTATTACATACTCATTGTATCACATTGCTCTCTCTCTCTCTCTCTCTCTCTCTATATATATATATATATATATATATATATATATATATATATAGAGAGAGAGAGAGAGAGAGAGAGAGAGAGAGAGAGAGAGAGATTTTTTTTACAATATGCTGATCGTTACTGAGTGTTTGTTCGTGGTGTGGTAACGTTGCTGTGTGTGTGTGTGGAGCAAAAGCTGCGTTGTATGCTCTCTCTCTTTCTATGTCGCTCTCTCTCTATTGCTGTGCTGATTGTTGGGAACAGGTGCAGCTGTTTATGTGGGTGGAGCCAGGAATCGTTTGGTGGATAAAAGCCTGGAGGGAAGACTGCTCGACGAGTTCCCTTCTCCTGCTTCCTGTTATTGTGCACTAGCGGTGTGTGTACGCAAAGCTGCTGGACTGCTCTTTAGTGTAAAATCCTAGTGGGGATTACCAGTTGTTAGCGGTATAGGCCGGTAAATGTGAATTGTCCTTACCCATGCAGATCCTTGTCAGTGGGAGGCCGTCTTTTTGTTTAAATACTATTTTCTCCTGTTCAGTTAGCCGCAACAGTTCTAATTCGCGCAGATGGACCACACGGTTTTCATACTCTTGTCGTTTAATCTGCCATTCTAATTCCTTTAATTTCAATCTCACATCAGGATCGGTCTCGTGCGTGGGAGTAATAACTGACTCTTCTGTCAGAAGGGCAAGAGAAAGTAATTCAGAAAAGATTTCTGATCTAATATCTGCTTTCACTGCGGTAGGCGGCACTGATATTTTAAAATATTTAGCTATTTGCAGCAATTCTTTCTTTTTGAAACGCTGCAATTGTTCAACCGTCGGAGACTCTACAAAAGCTTTAAATTCACCCTCCATAATCCCCCCCCCACCTAAGATTTTATTTTATATCTGTGGTTAGGTTCGTGGGTGAAAGGAAGAAGGCGGGGTCGGCGTGACTGGGACTCGTAGCTTTTATTTCACTTTCGCTTTCAGAACAAACACAATACACGCACGAGGGCGTTTTACTCAGTACTCTTTGTCTATTCAGACTTCTCATTCAACTTCTCCAGATCAGCTTGGGCTTCCACAGCTCTTGTCAACGCACACGCAGTCCCAGTCCAACTCTCTCTCCCTCGTCTCTCTCTGCCGTGGCTTTTAAGCCGTCTCTCCGCGTCAATTACTGCAATGAGACACAGGTGTTATTCATTTGCACTTGACCCACTTATGCCCTGCTCGGCTCCGCATTCTCTCTCCCTCTGCCGATCCCGCAAAACAACGCCTCCCCTGCCACATACCCCCACCGCCCGACTCAGGCCGGGGAGCTGTCCGGCCTGCAGCACAAGGGTGAGGACGGCCCACCTGATGGCCAAACATTCTTTCTCTATGGTGCTGTACACCGCCACCGTTCCTCACCCTCCACCTCCTGGGATAGGACGGCGCCCAACCCCCTGTCCGAGCCGTCTGTCTGCAGAATAAAAGGGAGAGAAAAATTAGGAGCCTGTAAGAGCGGACCACCACACAGAGCAGCCTTTATCTGGGAAAAAGCCTGCTGGCACCGCTCCGTCCACTGAACCGTATCTGGTACCTCCTTTTTAGTTAGATCAGTCAGCGGGCTAGTGAGGTCCGTCCGAATAATTAGGCACAAACCGTCTATAATATCCCGCTAGCCCCAGGAACTGTCTAACCTCCTTTTTGGTCTTGGGCCTCGGAGAAGTCGCAACTGCCGCTGTCTTATCAATTTGGGGACGCACCTGCCCATGACCCAAGTGGAAGCCCAGATACTTTACTTCTACCCGCCCAACCGCACACTTCTTCGGGTTGGCGGTCAGCCCCGCCCTCCTCAGCGACTTCAGCACAGCACGCAGATGCTGCATATGGCGCTGCCAGTCCGTACTGTAGATGATAATGTCATCCAGATAGGCAGCGGCATATGCAGCGTGTGGCCGGAGAATCCTGTCCATCAGCCGCTGGAAGGTCGCGGGGGCCCCGAACAACCCGAACGGAAGTGTGACAAATTGGTGCAATCCGAACGGCGTGGTAAAAGCGGCCTTTTCTTTAGACATTGGAGACAAGGGGATCTGCCAATATCCCTTCGTTAAGTCCAGCGTCGAATAAAAACGAGCGGTCCCTAGCCGATCAAGCAATTCGTCCACCCTTGGCATTGGATACACATCGAACTTTGACACCGCGTTGACTTTTCGATAATCTACACGGAGCCGTCCGTTTTGGGCGCCAAAACTATCGGGCTCGCCCAATCACTGTTAGATTCTTCTATTACCCCCATGTCCAGCATCGCCTCTAATTCGTCCTGTACTACCTTCTTTTTATGCTCCGGTAGTCTATACAGCCGACTGCGAACAACCACGCCCCGCTCCGTCTCAACATGGTGTTGGATGAGGTCGGTCCGACCCAGTAGGGGCGAGAACACGTCGGCAAACTCGGCCTGTAGCTGTTTCACGTCAGTGAGCTGCGAGGGTGAGAGGTGATCCCCACCGAGGCCAGAGCGAGAGAATGAGGCTTTTGGACCGCCTCCGGCCCGAGATCCTCCTCCCCGCCCACTACCGTCGCTAGCATCACTGACTCCGCCTCTGACCATTTTTTTCAGAGGTTGAGGTGGTATATTTGACGTGCCCCGTCCCTATCCGACCGACTTAACCTCATAGTTGAGTTCTCCGACTTGCCGCGTGACCACAAAGGGTCCTTGCCACTTCGCGAGTAATTTCGAGCTGGACGTGGGCAGCAATACAAGCACTTTATCTCCCTTTGAAAATTGTCGCAGCTTCGCACCTCTATTGTAGAGCTGTTTTTGTCTGTCCTGAGCCTGGAGCAAATTCTCCATGGATAGCCGCCCCAAAGTGTGGAGTTTTGCTCTTAGGTCCAGGACATACTGAATTTCGTTCTTACTCGCTGAAGGCCCGTCCTCCCAAGCTTCCCTAAGGACATCCAGCACCCCCCGCAGCTGGCGCCTGTAGAGCAGCTCAAAGGGGGAAAACCCCGTGGAGGCTTGGGGGACCTCGCGAACCGCGAACAACAGAGGCTCAAGCCATCTATCCCAATTCTTGCCGTCTTCGTGAATGAACTTACGAATCATGGCTTTTAATGTGCGATTAAAACGTTCCACCAGACCATCTGTTTGTGGGTGATAGACGCTAGTACGGATCGCCTTAATGCCCAATAATTCGTACAGTTCGCGGATCGTCCGTGACATAAACACCGTGCCTTGATCGGTGAGAATCTCTTTCGGGATTCCCACACCGGAGATTAATGAAAACAGAGCGCTCACCACCCTTTTCGCCGAAATAGTGTGGAGAGGAACTGCTTCGGGATATCGCGTTGCGTAGTCTACAAGCACCAACGCAAAGCGATGTCCCCGTGCTGACCGTTCCAATGACCCGATGAGGTCCATACCAATTCTTTCGAAGAGGGCCTGCATTAATGGAAGGGGGCACAACGGTGCTTTTGGAGCGGCCGGTGGGTTCACCAACTGACATTCACGGCAAGACACACACCACCGGCGTACATTCTCGTGAATGCCCGGCCAAAAGAATCGGGCCATGAGGCGGTTTAATGTGGCCGTTTGACCTAAATGTCCCGCCATTGGATTGGAATGAGCCGTCTGGAAAAGCATTTCCCGGCGGCTTTTTGGTACTAACAATTGCGTTGTATCTTGCTTTGACTGGGCGTCTTGGACCACCCGATACAAGCGGTTATTTATCACTGAGAAGTACGGATAGGAGAGTGGCTGTTCAGGGTGGACGCGGTGGCCGTCGATGGAACAGACCTGAGCAAACGCGTTTTTGAGCGTCTCGTCCTGGGATTGTTCCAAGGGAAAGTCATCGCGCTCTGAGAAGATGGCCGGTCCCATTGCGCTCTGTTCCCCCGGAACTGCCCTCGGCGGTCCCGAATCCACCTCACCCGCCTGCGCAACCGCTATCCTCCCACTTCCGTTCTTCCCCCAAGAGGCATCCACATATAAGTGCCCTAATAATTTGTTAAACGCTGGCCATTTCGTCCCCAGAATTATTGGATGCCGGAGGCGCGGATTAACTGCAACCTCAACACTATGCGTTTGTCCCCTAAATTATAGTCACGGATCAAAAAACCACTCTTCCGTTCCGATTAGAACATCAAACAGGTTCTCCCCACTCAGTGACGCACCCACTGAGGATCCTGTTGAAAGTGCCCTAGTTATTGGCGATTCTATTACACGGAATGTGAAAATAGAGACACCAGCCACCATAGTCACATGTTTACCGGGAGCCAGAGCGCCTGACATCAAAGCAAATTTAAAAGTGCTGGCTAAAGCTAATCGTAAATTCTCTAAGATTATTATTCACGTTGGCACTAATGATGTTCGACTTCGCCAGTCGGAGATCACCAAAATTAACATTAAAGAGGTGTGTAAACTCGCAAGTACGATGTCAAAAGCCGTATATTTCTCTGGTCCTCTCCCCGCGAAAAGGCATTCATCCCTCCTGGGCTGGTGCTGCTCTTCTCTCTAGTAATTTGGCACATAGTCTTAGAGCTAAACCTTGACTCACTGGGGCCCAGGTCAGGAAGCAGACAAACTGGCTAAACCAGCCGTCTGCTAGCTGTCTCACGTCACCAAAGTCAGCTAAATCCCAGCACATAGAGACACTTTCACCTAGATATTATCACATAGAGACTGTGTCTGTTCCCCGAATTAGTAAATACAAAAAACCATCAAAACCATTCAACAGTAAAAATGTAATTGATGTCCAACAAATAAACAACAGATATAATACGGATGAACAATTGATAAAGCTTGGGTTGCTGAATATTCGATCCCTTTCGCCAAAAACGCTTGTTGTCAATGATATGATTATAGATCATAACTTAGATGTGCTGTGTTTGACAGAAACCTGGCTAAAACCTGATGATTACATTACTTTAAATGAGTGCACCCCCCGAGATTATTGTTACAAACATGAGCCACGTCTGAAAGGTAAAGGGGGAGGTGTGGCTATAATTTATAATAATATTTTCAGTATTACTCAGAAGTCTAGTTTCAAATATAATTCCTTTGAAGTTTTGGTGCTTTATGTAACACTGTGTAGTGTAAATGATAAATCCCTTCTGACATTTGTGTTGGCTACTGTATACAGGCCACCAGGGCACAATACAGACTTTATCAAAGAATTTGCTGGTTTTGTATCGGAGTTAGTATTAGCTGTAGATAAAGTACTAATTGTTGGGGATTTTAATATCCACGTAGACAATGAAAAAGACGCATTGGGATTGGCATTTAGAGACATTCTAAACTCTATTGGAGTTAGACAACACGTATCAGGACCCACTCATCGCCTTAATCATACTTTAGATCTAATAATGTCACATGGAATAAATGTTGATACTGTTAAAATTCTGCAGCAGAGCGATGACATCTCAGATCATTACCTAATATCATGTATACTTAATTTACCTAAGGCTGCAAAGCCATCCCCTCGCTTCAAATATGGCAGGACGATAACCGCTGCGACTAAAGATTGCTTTGTACATAATCTTCCTCATCAGTTCCATCTCCTCAGCATTACAGATAGCCAAGATGAACTTGATGCTGCAACCGAAACTATTGACTCTCTCCTTACTAGCACTTTAGACATAGTTGCTCCCCGGCGCTTAAAGAAGATTAAAGCAAATAATCCAACGCCGTGGTACAACGAGCACACTCGGGCCCTTAAAACAGCAGCCAGAAAAATGGAGCGCAGCTGGAAGAAAACAAAACTAGAGGTTTTTCGCAATTTGTGGAAAGAGAGCATGATTGCATACAGAAAGGCCATAAAAACTGCTAGATCTGCTTATTTCTCATCTCTTTTAGAAGAAAACAAACACAACCCTAAGTATTTATTCGATACAGTGGCTAAATTATCAAAAAATAAAGCTTCAGCTTCTGATGTTTGTAAACAACACAGCAGTAATGACTTTATGAACTTCTTTACTAGTAAGATTGATAATATTAGGAATAAAATTATAACCATGCAGCCGTCTATTACAGTATCACTTCAGACAGAGCACTGCAGGGTCACTGAGGAAAAATTACACTCATTCACTGCTATAGGAGGAGAAGAACTGGCTAAACTTGTAAAATCATCCAAATCAACAACATGTATGCTTGACCCTATACCGACTAGGCTATTAAAAGAGATACTTCCAGAGGTCATAGATCCTCTGCTTAATATCATTAATTCATCTTTGACATTAGGATATGTACCGAAAACTTTTAAGTTGGCTATAATTAAACCACTTATTAAAAAAACGCAACTTGATCCTAAAGAATTAGTCAATTACAGGCCAATCTCGAATCTACCGTTTCTATCAAAAATACTAGAAAAGGCCGTGTCTTCACAATTATGTTCTTTTTTAGAAAGAAATGGTATATGTGAGGATTTCCAGTCAGGATTTAGACCGTATCATAGCACTGAGACTGCTCTAATTAGAGTTACAAATGATTTACTCTTATCATCTGATCGTGGTTGTATCTCTCTATTAGTGTTACTCGATCTTAGCACTGCATTTGATACTATCGATCACAATATTCTTCTGAATAGAATCGAAAATTATGTTGGCGTTAGTGGAACTGCTTTGGCATGGTTTAAATCGTACTTATCTGACCGTTATCAGTTTGTAGCAGTAAATGAAGAGATGTCACACCGATCACAAGTTCAGTATGGGGTACCGCAAGGCTCAGTGTTAGGACCGTTGCTTTTCACCCTGTATATGCTACCACTGGGAGATATCATTAGGAAACATGGCGTTAGTTTTCATTGTTATGCTGACGATACTCAGCTCTATATTTCCTCACGCCCGGATGAAACCTACCAATTCACAAGATTAACAGAATGCATAGCTGATATACAAAATTGGATGAATAGTAATTTTCTGCAACTTAATTCAGATAAAACTGAATTTTTAATTATTGGACAGAAAAGCTCCACAAGTAGTAACCGAGAATACTATCTAACACTTGATGACTGCTCTGTCAAGCCCTCGTCGTCAGTGAGGAACCTGGGTGTGCTCTTTGATACCAATCTTTCATTTGAAAGCCACGTTTCTAGCATCTGTAAAACCGCATTCTATCATCTTAAAAATATATCTAAATTACGGCACATGCTTTCAATGCAAAATGCTGAACAGTTAGTACATGCGTTCATGAGCTCAAGGCTAGATTATTGTAATGCTCTACTGGGTGGTTGCCCTGCTCGCTTAATAAACAAACTCCAGCTAGTCCAAAATGCAGCAGCTAGAGTTCTTACTAGAACCAGGAAGTATGATCATATTAGTCCAGTTCTGTCAACACTGCACTGGCTCCCTATTAAACATCGCATACATTTTAAAATCTTGCTTATTACTTACAAAGCACTAAATAGTTTAGCTCCCCGGTACTTAAGCGAGCTCTTAACGCATTATACCCCATCACGTCGATTGCGGTCTCAAAACTCTGGCCAGTTGATAATACCTAGAATATCTAAATCAACTGCAGGCGGTCGATCATTTTCCTATTTAGCTCCTAAATTGTGGAATAGTCTTCCTAGCATTGTTCGGGAAGCAGACACACTCTGTCAGTTTAAATCTAGACTAAAAACACATCTCTTTACTATGGCATACACATAGAACATTTTTAACTTTCATTATTCAATTCAATTGACTGATTGTTAGGCTGCATTAACTAGGTCAGCCGGAACCGGGAACACTTCCCATAACACCTGATGTACTCGTTACATCATAAAAAGAGTGACATCTACGCTAATGTTAGTCTCTCTGTTTATCCCGAGGTTTATCCCGGATCTGGGCCCTGTCCGGATCGGATGGTGGACCTGCCTGGACATGACCAACGCATCCTGGAGTGTCTGCTGAGCCGTGTCAAATGGTGTCTCCTCCGAATTTGCCTCACTGGCACGACATGCTCAAAACCCGTCTTCGGCGCAATAATTCCGATCTTTCATGTATTCATACTCTTGTGTAATTGACGCCCCATCCTAAATAAATCTGTCTCTTCCGTGATACCCTGAAAATTTTGAATAATCCGATCTAATATGATTTCCGACCTGTAAGGTTGCCAGAATAATAATCTTACACGGTGTGTTAATAGGCCAGAGGAGAACTGGCACCCCGACTGAGTCTGGTTTCTCCCAAGGTTTATTTTTCTCCATCATGCCCCGATGGAGTTTTGGTTCCTTGCCACTGTCGCCTTTGGCTTGGCTTGCTCAGTTGGGGACACTAAAAATATGATTAAAGTTATTCAACTTATTATACAAATAAAATATATGAATTAGGTCTTATTTAATTCTATAAACTATAATACTGATCTGCCAAAATTGTCGCTATATGATAAATTAAAATAAGCTGATAACATCACTGTTTTCTCCAGTACGGCTGTACAGCCAAATCTAATTTTGTCGCAATATTACCCTGTTTGACACTGTGAAGCTGCTTTGACACAATCGTGATTGTAAAAGCGCTATATAAATAAAGTTGATTGATTGATTGATTGATAAATTGGATATCCACGGTCACCAACGGATAGTTCACCACTTCCCCGTGCACACACCTCACCTTAACCATGCGGCTGTTACCCAATGCCCTAGGTGGAATCAGACTTTGATGGATGGAGGTTTGGTTACACCCCGAGTCCACCAAAGCCTGATAGGTACCCCCCTTGATACTCACAGGTATCTGGTACAGGCCAGATTGATCGGGGGCGGCTTGTGGCGGGTCGGGGACCCGGACCAGCGTCCCCACGTCCATCATAGGACACCGATCAATAAAGTGTCCCGGGTCCCCACAGCGCCAACAAGCTGGCCCAGGCCTCCCCGCCGCCCTAGTGGCTGGAAGTGGGTCCAGCCCTTGGCGTGGAGAGAGGGACGGGGATAATGATCCCGGAAACGGATCCAGGCTTCCTCCTCCCTGGGCCGCCGGCCTGGGAGTCGCCGATGTCTCGGCCGCGCCCCCCGTTCTCCACCTCGGCGCTGGCCGGGGCGGCACTCCAGCTCTGGGCCTGGGAGCGGGGACAGGTTTAGAGAGAGACGGGGCGGGGGCAGGAGGAGAGAGAGAGAGAGAGAAGAGAGAGAGAAGCCGCTGGCAAGGGCTCGCCGACTCCGTGGCACGCCACCATCTGGTCCTCCGCCAACTGGATGGCCACGAAATGCTCCAGCACCACACAATCGATGATTCCCTCGGCGTCGCATTCTCCGGCCATCAGCCACTTGCGGCACGAGTCCCGGAGCTGGTGCGCGAAGATGAAGGGCCGGCCGGACCCGCTGCAGAATGGCGCGCTTGAAGGGGGTCGCAAACCGGACGCGGAGCTCGGTAGCGCGCTGCGCAGCGTCTCAGGTATCGCACACCGGACGCGCACATTTTAAAAGGCTACGTTTATTATACATTTCCCCAAAATATGTTTAGACTTTATTCAAGCTGTTGAACTCAGAATGTAAAACAAATGTGTCTTGTAGCAAAGGTTGAAATCAGTATACCTTAACGATAATATACTTTTAATATAAAGCCTTGAAATGGCGCTCTGTGGCGCGGCAGGATTTAGAACAACTTCCTGAGTCGCCGCGGACGGGCGCCGAATGCCCCACCGGTGTGCGTACACTCATTGAAAACAATGTGTTCGAATTTTAAAGACGTGGCGCGCCGCCGAGTGCCGCCGAGCTCCGCATCCGGTGTGCGACCCCCTTAAGGTCGTCGTAGACCAGGAGGTTCTTGACTGGCAGTTGGTGGGCGGCTACCTGCGCTTCTCCCGATAGTAGGGGCAGGAGCCGCATTGGCCAGTCATCCTTGGGCCAGTCCCGAGCGGCGGCGGACCTCTCGAAGAGGTCGATGAACGCCTCCGGGTCGTCCATCGGTCCCATCTTTGAGAGCGCGATGGTGGCGGCCCAGTCGCTGGCGGATCTGGGACTGGCCTGAACCTCCCAGTTCATCCAGCTCCGGAACAGCTCGCGGTCCTCATGCTGGGCCTGGAGGAGCGCCTCGAACCTCTTTTGCTGCTCCTCCCTGACGGCCCCCAGATCCTGGTGGGTTTCCTGGTGGAGGCCCGCGAGCGATTGCACCAGGTCCGCAAGTGGGTGGCGTGACGGAGTTTCCATGGCGGCGTGCACACTTCTTCCTCCCGGCTTTCGGTACCAGTGTGGTTAGGTTCGATGGTGAAAGGAAGAAGGCGGGGTCGGCGTGACTGGGACTCGTAGCTTTTATTTCACTTTCGCTTTCAAAACAAACACAATACATGCATGAGGGCGTTTTACTCAGTACTCTTTGTCTATTCAGACTTCTCATTCAACTTCTCCAGATCAGCTTGGGCTTCCACAGCTCTTGTCAACGCACACGCAGTCCCAGTCCAACTCTCTCTCTCCCTCGTCTCTCTCTACTGTGGCTTTTAAGCCATCTCTCCATGCCAATTACTGCAATGAGACACAGGTGTTATTCATTTGCACTTGACCCACTTACGCCCCGCTCGGCTCCGCATTCTCTCTCCCTCTGCCGATCCCGCAAAACCACGCCTCCCCTGCCACAATATCAAATTAGATGGGAGAAGAAATTGATTTACTCACCAGGGTCTTGATTCTTGTACCCGCAGTTACGAATTTTATTGACGAGCCCCCATTATGTTACGATCTCCCTCAGAGTCAGTTATTACTCCCACGCACGAGGCCAATCCTGATGTGACATTGAAATTAAAGGAATTAGAATTACAGATTAAACGACACGAGTATGAAAACCGTGTGGTCCATCTGCGCGAATTAGAACTGTTGCTGGTAACTAAACAGGAATAGCGAACACAGTCTGCCGTTAGTGAGTCGCATGGAGCTGATAGACCAAGTCAATTTGATCCTACCCGATACATGAAACTTTTTCCACAATTCCGTGAATCAGAAGTAGATGCCTATTTTACTGCCTTTGAGAGGGTGGCAGGAAAACTATGCTGGCCGAAGGATATGTGGGCTGTGATGTTACAGAGTAGCTTCGTTGGCAAGGCACAAGAGGTCTGCGCTGCCTTGCCCATTCAGGACTCTCTGGATTATGATTTAGTAAAAGCTGCAGTCCTAAAAGCATACAAACTTGTGCCAGAGGCATACAGGCAGAAATTTAGGAATCATACCAAGGTGTCTAAACAAACTTTTGTAGAGTTTGCACATGAGAAGAAAGCTATGTTGGAAAAGTGGTGTATTGCGTCGGAAGCAACAACATTTGAGCGCCTCCAGGAATTAATATTGCTGGAGGACTTTTAAAAGATGTTTTCCTGAGAACTTGGTTGTGGCAAAGGGGGCGTGGTTCTGCGAGGTCTGCAGCGGGAGAGAGAGCTCAGAGCCGAGCAGCAGGTAAGTAGATCAAGCACAGATGACGAACACCTGTTTCGGATTGCAGTAATTGGCAGGGAGAGAGCACATTTAAGCCACGGCCGGGAGAGAGCCGAGAGAGAGAGTTGGACTGGGACTTCGTATACACAACAGAGAGACTGAGAGTCTGACACGGAGTGTCTGAACTGTGAAGGAGCGATCCATATCGTGGAGAAACTGAGTTACCACACACACGTGTGTTTGTTTTATTTTTGAAAAGACTGAATAAAGAAAGCGAGTCCCAGTCAAAGCCGACCCCTGTCTTCTTCCTTCCATCCTACAACCCAGCGCTCCGGAAACGCCAGTGTTCTCAGAACGCGATGACTTTCCCCTGGAACAGTCCCAGGATGAAACGCTCAAAAATGCGTTCAATCAGGTCTGTGCCATCGACGGCCATCCCCTCCGTCCTGATCAACCGCTCACCTTTCCTTATTTTACTCTGCTAAAGGACAGGTTGTATCGGGTGACCCAAGATGCCCAGACAAAACAGACTACAACCCAGTTGTTAATTCCTAAAAGCCTTCAGGAAATGCTTTTCCAGGCGGCTCATCACAATCCTATGGCCGGGCAATCAGGGCAAACAGCGACACTAAACCGCCTCATGGCCCGATTCTTTTGGCCGGGCATTCACGAGATTGTACGCCGGTGGTGTGCGTCTTGTCGTGAATGTCAGTTGGTAAACCCACCGGCCCAACCAAAAGCAACATTGTGCCCCCTCCCGTTGATGCAGGTCCCCTTCGAAAGAATTGGTATGGACCTCATCGGGCCATTAGAGCGGTTAGCCCGCGGACATCGCTTTGCATTAGTCCTAGTGGATTATGCAACACGATATCCCGAGGCAGTGCCACTGCGTAACATTTCGGCGAAAAGTGTTGCGAGTGCACTGTTCTCCCTAATCTCCCGGGTGGGAATCCCGAAAGAGATTCTCACCGATCAAGGCACGGCGTTGTCATGGATATTGGGCATTAAATCTATTCGGACCAGCATCTATCACCCACAAACAGACGGGCTGGTAGAAAGATTTAATTGTACGTTGAAAACAATGATTCGTAAGTTTGTCAACGAAGACGCCAAAAATTGGGACAAATGGCTAGAACCTCTCTGTTGTTTGCTGTCCGCGAGGTCCCCCAAGCCTCCACGGGATTTTCCCCCTTCGAGCTTCTCTATGGCCGCCAACCCCGAGGGGTTTTGGATGTCATTAGGGAAGCTTGGTAGGACGGACCATCCACTAGTAAAAACGAAATTCAGTTTGTGTTAGACCTGAGAACAAAACTCCACACGCTGGGGCAGCTTTCAATGGAGAATTTGTTACAGGCTCAAGACAAACAAAGACAGCTGTACAACAAAGGGGCTAGATTACGACAATTTTCACCGGGACAATTTTCAAAGTACTGCTATTACTCCCCCACCTCTAGTTCCAAATTACTCGCCAAGTGGCAAGGACCGTTTGAGGTCACACGACGAGTAGGGGATCTGAACTATGAGGTAATTCGATCCAACAGGGACGGGGCACGTCAAATATACCACCTCAATTTATTAAAAAAATGGGTTGAGGCAGAGGCTGTGATGCTGGCGAAGGTAGTGTAAGTGGAGAGGATGATCTCGGACCAGAGGCGGTTCAAAAGTCACAATCTCACGCTCTGGTCCCGGGGGGGGATCACCTCTCACCTCCCAGCTCATAGATCTCAAACAATTACAGGCGGATTTCGCCGACGTGTTCTCGCCCCTACCGGGTCGGACAGACCTCATCCAACACCACGTTGAGACCGAGCCGGGTGTGGTTGTACGCAGCCGATCATGTAGATTGCCTGAACACAAGAAAAAAGTGGTTCAGGCAGAATTAGAGGCAATGCTAGAGATGGGGGTTATAGAAGAATCCAAAAGTGACTGGGTGAGCCCGATCGTTTTGGTTCCAAAACCTGGGGGCTCGGTCCGTTTCTGCGTGGATTACAGAAAAGTCAACACGGTGTCAAAATTTGATGCATATCCCATGCCACGGATTGACGAATTGCTTGATTGGCTAGGTACTGCTCCTTTTTATTCGACACTGGACTTGACAAAGGGTTACTGGCAGATCCCCTTGTCTCCAGTAACCAAAGAAAAAAACGCTTTTACCATGCCGTTGGATTGCACCAATTCATTACGCTTCCTTTCAGGCTGTTCGGGGCACCCGCGACTTTTCAGCGTCTGATGGACCGAATTCTTCGGCCGCATGCTGCATTGCCGCTGCCTATCTGGATGATATCATCATTTATAGTGGTGACTGGCAGCGTCATATGGAGCATTTGCGAGCACTCCTCAGGTCGCTGAGAAGGGCGGGGCTCACGGCCAACCCGAAGAAGTGTGCAAATGGGCGGGTGGAAGTAAGATATCTGGGCTTCCACTTGGGTCATGGGCAGGTGCGTCCCCAAATTAATAAGACCGCAGCGGTTTTCTCTCCCTTTTTCTCTGCAGACTGACGCCTCGGACAGGGGGCTGGGCGCGGTCCTGTCCCAGGAGGTGGAGGGGGAGGAATGGCCGGTGCTGTACATCAGTCGAAAGCTCTCTAAGAGAGAGACGATGTACAGCACCATAGAGAAGGAGTGTTTGGCCATCAGGTGGGCCGTCCTCACCCTTCGCTATTACCTCCTGGGACGGGAGTTCACCCTGTTCGGATCACGCCCCCTTGCAGTGGCTCCACCGCATGAAGGATACCAACGCGCAGATCACCCGTTGGTATCTAGATTTACAGCCTTTTAAGTTCAAGGTGATCCACAGGCCGGGTGTGGCCGGATGGCTCCCTGGCCTGAGTCGGGTGGTGGGGATATGTGGCAAAGGGGGCGTGGTTCTGCGAGGTCTGCAGCGGGAGAGAGAGCTCAGAGCGGAGCGGCAGGTAAGTAGGTCAAGCACAGATGACGAACACCTGTTATTGCAATAATTGGCAGGGAGAGAGCACATTTAAGCCGCGGCCGGGAGAGAGCCGAGAGAGAGAGTTGGACTGGGACTTCGTATACACAACAGAGAGACTGAGAGTCTGACACAGAGTGTCTGAACTGTGAAGGAGTAATCCATATTGTGGAGAAACTGAGTTACCACACACGTGTGTTTGTTTTATTTTTTAAAAGACTGAATAAAGAAAGCGAGTCCCAGTCAAAGCCGACCCTTGTCTTCTTCCTTCCATACACAATGAACTTTACTACATTGGTGTTACATTTAAACGAGCAGAAAGTCGTTTCCTTGTCGGAGGCAGCAGTGTTTGCTGATGAATATGTATTAACTCACCGCACAGTTTTTAATAAGGCATGTCAGAATCAGCATGTAAAAGTGTATGCTGAACAGAATTCTGTACTCGTACGCCCCTCGAAAACAGATATTCGTGCGAGTGCGTCTGGCAGAAATGCGTTTAAGCGTGCAGAATCTAAACACGTATGTTTCTACTGCCTTGAGCCCAGTCATCTTATTGCTGACTGCAAGGCATGGAAACAGAAGAATGCGACTACTAAAGTGAAAGATGTTGCACATGTGACGTTTGAGCCACTGACAGGAGACGCAGAGGCGTTGCCAGGTGGAACGGAGATGTTTAAGCCTTTTCTGATGAGTGAATCAGTTTCTCTTTCTTCGGATAGTAGGCCAAAGAAAGTGTCCATTTTAAGGGACACCGGCGCTGCTCACTCGTTTATTTGTGAAAATGTGCTTCCATTGTCAGCGGAAACATATACAGGAGCTGATATTTTGGTTCGGGGAATTGAACTGGGATGTATTAGAGTTCCCGTTCATTCCGTGTTCTTGGAGTCCGATTTAGTCTCAGGCCTGGTGGATGTCGGAGTATGCACGGAACTTCCTGTAGATGGTGTAAATTTTATTCTTGGGAATGATTTGGCAGGAGGTAAAGTGTTCCCTTTTCCTTTAGTCTCAGAGTCCCCTACACGGGACTCTGAGCCATCGGTTGTCGCTCTGCCTTTGTTTCCTGCTTGTGCACTTATGCGCTCTCAAGCTAAAAAAATTGAGGACGTAGTTGATCTGTCGGATTCTTTTCCAGTAGGTTCAAGCCCGAGGGAGTTAGCTCTGTCTGTTGATGACCATGTGTTAGAGACAAGCTCTGATATAGGCGATAAAAGGGTTAACGTTGGTCGGAAGCAGCTCGGTATTGCGCAGAAATCTGATCCCTCTTTGTCTCACTGTATTGAAGCAGCCGTGAAAACAAAAAATGACCTTGCTCATGTAAGAATAGGTTATTTTTGGGACGGGGATGTTTTAATGCGCAAATGGCTTCCGATGTCTGACAGGACTGAGTTAGACCCTGTTTATCAAATTGTGTTGCCTACGTGCTATCATTCAGTAGTGCTTGAATTAGCCCATGATCACGTTATGGCAGGGCATTTTGGAGTGAATGAAACCTTTCAGCGTGTTATGAAGTATTTCTATTGTCCCCGGTTTGAGAACGAGAGTTGCGAAATAATGTCGATCATGTCACGCGTGTCAGATCGCGGGAAAGCCCAATCAGGTCATACGACCAGTGCCTTTACATCCGATTCCCGTGGTGGGGGAGACTTTCGAACGTTTAATTTTAGACTGTGTAGGGCAACTTCCGAGATCTAAAAGCGGACACCAGTATATTCTCACGATGATGTGTGCAGCCACTCGATTTCCTGAGGCTATTCCCCTGTGTAATTTGAAAGCAAAAACTGTTGTCAAAAAACTCACCAAATTCTGCTCTCTCTTTGGTCTGCCGCGGATAGTTTAAACAGACCGCGGAAGTAATTTTACGTCCAAGTTGTTTAAGCAGGTACTGTCTAGGATTTCGGTGTCACATCAGTTGTCCAGCGCTTATTGACCCCAAACCCAAGGTGCTTTTCACTTTCACCAAACACTCAAGAAAATGCTGCGTATTCATTGCTCGGAAGAGGGGAAAGACTGGGCTGATAGTTTGCCTCTACTACTTTTCGCTGTACGAGAGACCGTACAAGGTTCTCTAGGCTTCAGTCAAGCTCAGCTAGTTTTCGGACATTCAGTTCGTGGTCCCCTTAAGCTCTTGAGTGAACAATTGCTAGCGATCGAAATCGCAGATGTGCCAGTGCCCGAGTATGTTGAAACACTTCGCAAGCGGTTGAAACGCGTTTGTGAACTTGCGAAGCTGAATCTTGAAAGCTTGCAAGCGGTGATGAAAAAGTGTTATGATTGTAAGAATGTTGCTCGCTCGTTCAAGCCAGGACAGTCAGTACTGGCTTTGTTAACAGTGGCTGGTTCGTCTCTTCAAAGCCGATTTACTGGTCCTTACATTATAGAAAGAAAGGTGAGCGACACAAATTACATACTGAGAACGCCAGATAGTAGAAAGAAAACATGGCTTTGCCACATTAACATGTTAAAGCCTTTTCATGCGAGAGATCAAGGTGAAACGTCAGTTAAACCCGTTATGATGGTGGTTCCATCTGTTTCGATAAATGAAGTCGAGGAGGAGATTGGGAAGAAAATTCCTGCCGTTGGGGAAACTCTACTGTTCTCAAAAATGTGCACGCTTTTCTGGGTCAACTGTCAAACGGTCACCGGGAAGATATTATAAAATTGATCGATATCTTTCCTAGTATTTTCTCAGATGTCCGGTCTCGCACTAATGTGTTATTTCATGACATCGACGTAGGAGATGCTACCCCAATTAAACAACACCCCTATAGGGTTAATCCTCGTAAACGTGATATTATGAAAACGGAGGTGGAATACATGTTACGGAATGGGTTGGCAGAGACTAGCCAGAGCGCTTGGAGCTCTCCGTGCCTTCTTGTGCCAAAAGCTAATTCGACGTTCCGGTTTTGTACCGATTTTCAGAAAGTTAATGCAGTAACTAAGCCTGACTGTGTTCCTCTACCATGAATTGATGACCTTATTGATAGGGTCGGTCCTGCCAAGTATGTGTCAAAACTTGACCTTCTTAAGGGTTACTGGCAGGTGCCCCTTACTGCACGCGCTGCCGAGTTTCAACATTTGTCACTCCGGACACCTTCTGTCAATACTCGGTGATGGCGTTCGGAATGCGGAGCGCGCCGTCCACTTTCCAACGGTTAATGCAGCTGGTACTCCATGGAGTACAAAAGTGTGACGCATATCTAGATGATATTGTTGTATATTCTTCCACGTGGGAAGAGCATGTTGAGACGTTACATGTGGTGTTTTCTTGTCTAGCGACGGCATCCTTAACAGTGAACCTGACGAAGTGTGAGTTCGCCAAAGCATACGTCACCTACCTCGGAAAATGTGTTGGTCAAGGTCAAGTTTGCCCACTAGATGTTAAGGTGGTTGCTATATCTGAGTTTCCAGTACCTACAAATAAATGTTGTAGTTGCGCCGCTTTCTTGGGATGGCAGGTTATTATCGAAGTTTTTGTCGCAATTTTGCTACTCTTGTTGCACCCTTAACCGACCTTCTCCGGCCAACCCAAAGTTTTATAATGGTCTTCCGAGTGTCAACGGGCTTTTTCAGGAGCAAAAGATCTGTTACGTAACGCTCCAATTCTGCCTGCTCCGCATTTCGAACGCCCATTTGAACTCGAAGTTGACGCAAGTGCTAATGTTGCTGGGGCGGTCCTTCTACAAGCTTCCGAAAGGGATGTGAAAAAGCCAGTGTGTTACTTCTAAAAAAAAATCAGTCGCATGCAGTGCAGGTATAGCACTATCGAAAAAGAGGCCTTAGCCTTGTTGATGGCATTGAAGCACTTCGAGGTTTACCTAGGTGGTTCTACCTTTCCAATCAAAGTGTATACAGACCATAACCCCTTGGTTTTTCTCAACCGTATGTACAATACAAAGCAGCGCTTGATGCGGTGGCCTCTTGCGCTTCAAGAATGCAATCTAGAGATTGTACATAAGCGCGGCGCCGAGAACGTAATCGCTGATGCCCTGTCCAGAGCCCATAGTGCTGAAAATACCAGTGAGATGTTGGGAGATTAAAATTTTAATCTTTTGGGGTGGGAAGAGTGTTACGTTGCTGATCGTTACTGAGTGTTTGTTCGTGGTGTGGTAACGCTGCTGTGTGTGTGTGTGGAGCAAAAGCTGCGTTGTATGCTCTCTCTCTTTCTCTGTCGCTCTTCCTCTATTACTGTGCTGATTGTTGTGAACAGGTGCAACTGTTTATGTGGGTGGAGCCAGGAATCTTTTGGTGGATAAAAGCCTGGAGGGAAGACTGCTCGGCGAGTTATCCTTCTCCTGCTTCCTGTTGTTGTGCACTAGCAGCGTGTGTGCAAAGCTGCTGGACTGCTCTTTAGTGTAAAATCCTAGTGGAGATTACCAGTTGTTAGCGGTATAGGCCGGTAAATGTGGATTGTCCTTACCCATGCAAATCCTTGTCAGTGGGAGGCCATCTTTTTGTTTAAATACTATTTTCTCCTGTTTCCCTTACGAAACAAAAATATATTGCAATATACTAGAATTTATATTGCAATACATTAGAAAATATATTTCAATGTATCAGAAACTTCCTCATATATTTGAAAATATATAGCAATATATGGATGGACAACCTATTGCTATATATTGGTTCATATATTAAAATACATTGATATACAAACAAAACTGAATTATTTCATGTATGTTTATTGAAACAAAGTATTTTTTTATGAGTTAAGCAAGCTCCTGCATATGTTTACAGAGGTTGATTAACAATAGCCCAAATCAGATGGTGCATGACATTCAATATATTTTCTATATTTAGAAAATATTTCTATTAGGGCCGGGACATTAACGCGTTAATTAAGATTAATTAATTACGTGACTTTAACGCGTTAATTAAGATTAATTAATTACGTGACTTTAACGCGTTAATTAATTACGCAAAAAAAAAAAAAAAAAATTACCACACTTATTTTTGCACCGCGGAACGTTTTTCAATGAATGAGTTTCGACGGACCAATTATACTGGAACACCAACTAGCGCTCGCTCCGGAGTCACGACAACAACAAACCATGTGAACATGAACGAAGCTATGGAACGAAGAAGCTGATGAGACTGCTTTGCTTGGCCCCGTGGATGGGAAATTTTGTTTTAAAAAACGAAAGAATGGAAGCGTCGTCAAGAGCATGGTTGTGAGCAAGCTATACAACAAGGAATTTGCGTATCACCGCAGCACATCGAGCCTCAAATATCACAAATATGCTTTTGCTACACTTAATGGCAAACATTGCGCTGGTCTGCTGGACTGAAAAAAAATAAACAATATTTTGTTGATTAAGCTTATGTATTCAGTCATTATTCAATGGTATACTAAAAATACATGTGAAAAATTACTTCTCATTGTTCTCAGGTCAAATATTTATATGCAATTAAAATGCGATTAATTTCGATTAATTAATTACAAAGCCTTTAATTAATTAGATTAATTTTTAATCGAGTCCCGGCCCTAATTTCTATATTATATTTGAATCTGTTATATTGTAAAATATATGACAGACAGTGTACATTAGATTATTTAATATTTACCATGTATACAATATATATGATAATTATATACTATGTAATATACATCAATATATTTAAGACATATGTTCCCATATAAATCTGATTATATTATCCAGTACATTGAGGTATATTATCTCATATAATTTTACATATATATTTACATATATATTCAATGACTCTTCCAATATATAATTTCATATATTGTAGGATATATTGCAATATACATAGCAATATATTGAATAGTATAATAATATGTATATATTCAATATATGAAAACGGCAATAATTGCAGTATTGTCCCATATATTGCAATATATAACTTGCATATATAATATATTATTATATAATATATCATATGATATATTACCATGTACACATATATGGAGACACATGAAATATATTGTCAACTAATATATTAGGAAATATATTTTTGTTGCGTAAGGGTTTTCCCATTAGCAGGGAGGTAAGACTTATGTTATCTTACCTCCTTTTGTTATCTCTTTTCCAGGGAAGATCTTTAAAAATATAGGTAGATGCCTTCTTTTGTTTGTTATTTTGGCCTACCCACTGATAGCAACCACCTTGCAGGTGGTTTGATTAAGTAATAAACAAAACTGCCTATCTGACCCGACTGGTGATTTTTGTGGTGATTCTGGGAGCAGGAGACGGGACTCCGGGCGACACGTATCCGGTGTCGCTCTGTTTGTTACGACCGAAAGTGGTGTTTGTGGAGGGAGATCGTAACACACCTTCAAATAATTATGTTCAGTTATGCACTCAATACTTGGTCTGGAATCCTTTTGCAGAAATGACTGCTTCAGTGTGGCGTGGCATGGAGGCAATCAGCCTGTGGCACTGCTGAGGTGTTATGGAGGCCCAGGATGCTTCAATAGCGGCCTTAAGCTCATCCAGAGTGTTGGGTCTTGCGTCTCTCAACTTTCTCTTCACAATATCCCACAGATTCTCTATGGGGTTCAGGTCAGGAGAGTTGGCAGGCCAATTGAGCACAGTAATACCATGGTCAGTAAACCATTTACCAGTGGTTTTGGCACTGTGAGCAGGTGCCAGGTCACGCTGATAAACAAAATCTTCATCTCCATAAAGCTTTTCAGCAGATAGAGGCATGAAGTGCTCCAAAATCTCCTGATAGCTAGCTGCATTAACCCTGCCCTTGATAAAAACACAGTGGACCAACACCAGCAGCTGGCATGGCACCCCAGACCATCACTGACTGTGGGTACTTGACACTGGACTTCAGACATTTTGGCATTTCCTTCTCCCCAGTCTTCCTCCAGACTCTGGCACCTTGATTTCCGAATGACATTTAAAATGTGCTTTCATCCGAAAAAAGTACTTTGGACCACTGAGCAACCGTCCAGTGCTGCTTCTCTGAAGCCCAAAAGTGGCTTGATCTGGGGAATGCGGCACCTGTAGCCCATTTCCTGCACACGCCTGTGCATGGTGGCTCTGGATGTTTCTACTCCAGACTTGTCGGAGTAGAATCTGTCCTTCCGGTCACCTCTTCTCATTGTGCAGCGTTTTTTGCCACACTTTTTCCTTCCCAGAGACTTCCCACTGAGGCGCCTTTTTACAGCACTCTGGGAACCGCCTATTAGTTCAGAAATTTATTTCTGTGTTTTACCGTCTCGCTCAAGGTTGTCAATGATGGCCTTCTGGACAGCAGTCAGGTCGACCCATTATTGCGGTTTTGAGTAAAAAAGCCTCAGGAATCTTTTGCAGGTGTTTAAAGTTAATTAGTTGATTCAGATGTTTAGGTTAATAGCTTGTTTAGAGAACCTTTTCATGATATGCTAATTTTTTGAAATAGGAATTTGGGGTTTTCATGAGCTGTATACCAAAATCATCAGTATTAAAACAATAAAAGACCTGAAATATTTCAGTTGGAGTGCAATGAATCTAAAATATATGAAATTTTAATTTTTATCATTACATTATGGAAAATAATTAACTTTATCACAATATGCTCATTTTTTAAGAAGGACCTGTATGTATGCTACTGGTTCATAGACATCGCCCCTAGCAGAGAACCATTGAAATGTATACGCAGTCATAACGTACGAATCCTTTCTTTTACTGTCAAAGAATAGAGAACAAGAGGTATCACATACTCATAGTATCACATTTACATTTGTTGCCAGGAAATTAAATTAAAAAATAAAAATAAAAAATACTAATTACATAAAGTCCAGTGCTTTTAAAGCATTAAATGTTTTCATCGCTTTTTTTTTTTTTTTGCTTGTTCCAAGAGGTTTACATATAATTTAAAGTAATTTACAAAGTCTGAAAAGCTTGGTTTACATTCAGCCCACTTCTTTTTGTGTATATGATATTTTCCTAATAAAATCAATAATTGTATAATATGTTGTGCTTTGCATTCTAAATTATCCTTATAAAAGTATAAAAGTATAAAAGAGTATAAAAGAGGACATCGAATACACATATTTCTATCATACCCTTAAATTTTCTAATAATAACAGTTTCTAAATCTTTCCAAAACAATCTTGAGTAAATGCAGAGAAAGAACAAATGCAAAATAGTTTATTTTTCCAGTGCACAAAATTCACAGGTATAGGAAATTATTTACTTAAATCTTTCCAAAACATGTTTTGCAGAGTAAATTCTATGAAGAATTTTATAAGACACTTCCTTGATTTTGTTATTAACACAAAACTTATTTGGCAATGTCCATGCTTTGGCCCAAGAGATATCACCAAATAAAGAAGACAAAAATTGTGCTGCAGGAAAAGACACAGAACAAAGAGAATTTCTTATATCCTTATTGCAACATTTTTGTTTTAAAACATTAATATTATCAATAAAAATATTACTAAAATATTACTAAAAATGTTACTACAAAGATTGTCCATATTGATTTCCACTGAATTAGAGTTCTTTATGAGTAACTTCACACTCTTTGGAATTGCTTCAAGAACAATAGCAAATTCTCTTGGTTTAACTGGTAATTTAATTTTTTGTAGAAATTCAGCATATGATAACAAATGTCCATTGTCATTAACCAGTTGCCTAACTAATATAATCCCTTCATAGTACCAAGAATGATAGAATAGTGATTTGCTTTAAAATAGTATGTCTTTGTTATTGTCACAGACACGCCAGGCTCCAACGTCACCCACTCACAATGCACACCCTCTCCCAAATCCCAATCACGCACACCTGAACCTCATCACCACCACAATCTACCATAGCACAAAAGACACACACACACCATCAGTCACTGTCCAGTCTCGTCTATGAGAAGGTACCTCAGGACTCCCTCGAAGTATCCCTGTGATCTTTTACGTCTCTTGTCAGAATCTCCTCGTGTTTCCCTGTCCTGTGTGTGTGTCTCCAGCAAACTCTCCAGCGAACTCTCCAGCGACGTCTCCGTTGATTATCTCCAGCGATTCCCACTACCCTCACGAAGACTCACATTCACCTGCCCACCTGCACTTCACTTCAGTTTCACTCTCTGGTGCTCAATAAACTCAGCTAACTAACACCTTTTTCTCCTGCAGTCTCTGTACCCATGACAGAAGACCGGACCGACACCGTGAGCACCAGATGAGTTCCCCAGATCTCTTCCAGGAGCTAGTGGATGCGGTGCGCCGCTCGCTGCCCTCACCTCCACCGGCGCCCGCTTCCACATCCGCCAGCCTCAGCACCGCTGATCTCCAGTCCCATGGCCAAACCAGCGCCCTTCTCTGGATCGGCGGAGGACTGCAACGGTTTTCTCCTGCAGTGCTCACTGGTCCTGGAGATGCAACCGCACCTATTCCCTACTGAGCGATCACGAGTGGCTTTCATCGTCTCCCAGCTGAGCGGCAAGGCACTACAATGGGCGGAAACCTTGTATGCTCAAGAAAATGATTCTCGATTCCCTCTCCAGTTTTACGCATAGACAGTAAAAGAAATGGACAGAGCTATCCCATTGACTTCAACGGCAGAAAAATGAGGCCAATCAGAGGCACTCACTTCCTGATGGCTGAGCGAATCACGCAGGCTCAGACTGAGCTTAACGACGTAGATGTGACATAAGCAACCTGTCTGACAGTTGTAGGTCTTCTAGTAGTTGTGGAAAGTGAAATCTGAATAACGTTGTTTAAATATTTTCTCCCGTTGCTTTTGGCTCACTATCGGCTTCTCCCCATTCTCCTCCATTGACTTTATCGGACTTTGTCTCCACGTCCCCCCGACTGCCTCATAGACAGTTAAAGATTGTTTCTGAGTGTCTCCTCCTCTCTATATGGTAATTTCTCAACTGTGTGACAGAGTCGCGTTGGTTATGACACAATCGTTGGCCTATTTTTACAAAAAACAGCTTCTACGGGGGTGATAGTGTAAGATACAAGGTAATGGAGCCTTGTATGCATTGTTGTGTTTCTTTATAAATAAACAATGGACAAATGGAGTCTTTAAACGCCTCAGATGTAAAGTTATTCACTGTCAAAGTGTCAAAAATGAATGGGAGTCAATGGGATGCTAACAGCAGGTGATGGCTTGGTTAGCAATGGCCGCCCCTATGGGTGGAACGTTTTCCGAGTGCTAGATTATCCCCTTGGTTTTATGGCTCACTTCAAGGAAGTGTTCGGAAGCCCAGCATGGGATTCTTCGGTTGGTGAGCAACTCTTTCAATAAAAACAAAATATGTTTGTACATGAGTGTGCCTTGCAGTTTTTGACCACTATATATATTATAAGAGCCGACCATTGACCACTGCTGTCAACCTCATTACCACCGATGTTTCCCTGTCAGTCTCAGCCCTCCTCGATTCTGGTTTCGCTGGGAACTTCATCTCCGACGCCCTCTGTCGTCAGCGCCGCCTGCCAACGACCCGTACTCCGACAAACTTTCAAATTGAGTCCAACACTGGCAAACCATTAAGCAGACAGTACATCAGCCTCCTGGCTGGTCCATTGAAGCTTCAGGTCAGGCTTTTTTCACGTGGAAGAGACTCATTTACTGGTTCTGGAAGAATCCACTGCTGACGTGGTACTAGGGCATCCGTGGTTGGAGCAACACAGTCCTGTCATCTTGTGGAAGTCCGGTGAGGTCCTCAAATGGGGAGAAAGTTGTTTTAATGGATGTCTTTCTGCTCTGCCTGTCCCCATTACGTCTCGTTCCAGAAATATCACTGTCTGTGCCACCTCTGTAGAAAGCCCCATGGATCAGCGATCTGTTCACATTCCCGACTGTTATTCAGACTTCCAAGACATCTTCTGTCCTCACTGGGCTTCCAAGCTGCCTCCCCACCGGCCATGGGACTCTGCCATCGACCTGCTTCCAGGTGAGCTAGAGCCCAGGGGAAAGATTTATCCCCTTTCCATACCGGAGGAGAAGGCCATGGAGAATTACATCAAGGAAGCACAAGGAATGCCTCCACCAACGCCCCGCCGGGCTGTCCCACCGACCTCCAGTACATCCCACGAGCACGGCACACTCTCCTTATTCACTCCGCTCACACTTCATTGGGCACTGGCCACCCTGGGGTCAATGAAACCCTCTCATTGCTGTGAGATCGCTTCGGGTGGCCCAACATGGGAGGTGATGTCAGAAGGTACGTGAGAGGGTGTCGGGAGTGCGCCATGTCCAAGAGCTCCCGGCACCTCCCTGCAGGAAAACTCCTCCCACTGCCGTTCCCAATCGTCCATGGTCACACATAGGAGTGGATCACCGACCTTCCCGTCTCCAATGGTAATACCTGCACCCTAGTAGTAGTGGACCGTTTTTCTAAGTCCTGTTGTCTTATCGGGGGGCCTGCCCACAGCCCTAGAGACAGCAGAAATATTATTCGATGCCATCTTCCAATATTATGGGATTCCTGAAGACATCGTGTCTGACCGAGGCCCACAGTTCACTTCCCGGGTATGGAAGGCGTTCTTCACGCTCCTAGGTGTGACCGTGAGTCTGTCTTCAGAATACCACCCACAGATCAACGGGCAGACGGAGAGGAAGATCCAGGAGATTGGTTGCTTCCTCCGTACCTTCTGCCATGGTCACCAGGACTCCTGGAACCAGTTCCTGGGTTGGGCCGAGTACGCTCAAAACTCCCTTCGCCAAGCCACCATGGGACTGACCCCTTTCCAGTGCGTACTCTGCTACCAACCTCCCCTGTTTCCCTGGTCCGGAGAACCATCAGACGTACCAGCCGTCGACTCAGGACTGAAAGAAGCTGAGGGGACAAGCCATGTCACAGACACGCCAGGCTCCAACGTCACCCACTCACAACACACACCCTCTCCTGAATTATAATCATGCACACCTGATCCTCATCACCACCCCAACACCCCAACCTACCACAGCACAAAAGACACACCATCAGTCACTGTCCGGTCTCGTCTATGAGAAGGTACTAACACTCTTTGCTTTACCTCAGGACTCCCTCGAAGTATCCCTGTGATCTTCTACGTCTCTTGTCAGAATCTCCTTGTGTTTCCCTGTCCGGTGTGTGTGTCTCCAGCGACCTCTCCAGCGACTCCAACTACCCTCACAAAGACTCACATTCACCTGCCCACCTGCACTTCAGTTTCTGTTACGAACTGCTCTGAGACAGAAGGGTTGGAGATCCAAACGCAGTATTTATTAAAGGGTAATCCAAAGTCGTAGTCCATAGAACAGGCAAAAGGTCATAACAGGATATCAGTCCGAAAAGGCAAATAAAACAGAAGGAACAGGCAAAAGGGTAAACCACGGAGAAGGCAAGAAATCAAAGACCAAGATACTCGAAACCAGGTAAACGCTCAGAAATGCAGTTGTGACACTAAACAAGACTTCGCAATGAATGACAGAGATAACCAGACTTATATAGGCAGAGGTAATGAGGTGATGAGAGACAGGTGTAAACATTGAGTGCTAATGAGTCCGAGGAAAGGATTATGGGTAATGTAGTTTGTGATGGAGTGACAGTCTGGGGTGGAGTGCCCTCTGGTGGTGATCACGGGCACTCACACTGGTGAATTGTGACATAGCCCCCCCTCAAAGGAGCGGCTTCCAGACGCTCCTAAAATTGTCCAGGAGGGAGGTGGACCGGAGGCGAACCCGGGGCGGGATGGAGGGCCAGGCCCATGTAGTGGAAGAGGGCCTGGAGATTCAGGCAGAGCAGGAGGCCAGGATGGAGCTGGCCGGGCAGATGACCAGGGTGGCGCAGACCGGGCAGATGACCAAAGTGGCGCAGGCGACCGGACAGATGACCAGGGTGGCGCAGGCGACCGGAGTGAAGCCGGCGGTCTTGAAGACCCCCACGGCGGAGCAGACGACCACCACAACAGAGCACCCTGGTCATCTGCCCGGCCAGCTCCATCCTGGCCTCCTGCTCTGCCTGAATCTCCAGGCCCTCTTCCACTACATGGGCCTGGAGATTCAGGCAGAGCAGGAGGCCAGGATGGAGCTGGCCGGGCAGATGACCAGGGTGGCGCAGACCGGGCAGATGACCAAAGTGGCGCAGGCGACCGGACAGATGACCAGGGTGGCGCAGGCGACCGGAGTGAAGCCGGCGGTCTTGAAGACCCCCACGGCGGAGCAGATGACCACCACAACAGAGCAGACGGTCTTGAAGACTCCCACGGCGGAGCAGACGACCACCACAGCAGCACAGGCAGTCTTAAAGACTCCCACGGCGGAACAGACGACCACCACAGCAGAGCAGGCGGTCTTGAAGACTCCCACGGTAGAGCAGACGACCACCACAGCAGAGCAGGCGGTCTTGAAGACTCCCACGGCGGAGCAGACGACCACCACAGCAGCGCAGGCAGTCTTGAAGACCCCCACGGCGGGGTAGGCAGAGCAGGTGGTCCAGCCAGAGTCCCCTCTGGACTCGGGCAGGAGGCGAGCCCTCTCTGGACTCGGGGCAGGAGGCGGAGCACTCTCTGGAACCGGCGCACGGGCCGGAGCCCTCTCTGGAACCGGCGCACAGGCCAGAGCCCTCTCTGGAACCGGCGCACGGGCCGGAGCCCTCTCTGAACTTTGGTCAGTGGCTGGAGGTTCTGGAAGGTCCGCTGAGACGACACCAGGCTCTGGAAGGTCCGCTGAGATGACACCAGGCTCTGGAAGGTCCGCTGAGACGACACCAGGCTCTGGAAGGTCCGCTGAGACGACACCAGGCTCTGGAAGGTCCGCTGAGACGACACCAGGCTCTGGAAGGTCCGCTGAGACGACACCAGGCTCTGGAAGGTCCGCTGAGACGACACCAGTCTCTGGAAGGTCCGCTGAGACGACACCAGGCTCTGGAAGGTCCGCTGAGACGATACCAGGCTCTGGAAGGTCTGCTGAGACGACACCAGGCTCTAGAAGGTCCGCTGAGACGGCACGAGGCTCTGGAAGGTCTGCTGAGACGGCACGAGGCTCTGGAAGGTCTGCTGTCATGTCCAAAGACACAGGCTTAGCGGCCATCTTGTCAGAGGACACCAGCTCAGCGGTCATCTTGTCCCATGATACCGGTTCGATGGCCATCAGGTTTAAAGACACAGGCTTGGCGGCCATCTTTTCCGAGGACACAGGCTCAGCTGCCATCTTTTCCGAGGACATCGGCTCGGTGGCCATCTTGTCCCATGACACCGGTTTGACGGCCCTCTTGTCCGAGGACACAGGCTTTGCGGCCATCTTGTCCAAAGACACAAGTCCAGTGGCCATTTTTTCAGAGGACACTGGCTCAGCAGGCATCTTGCCCGAGGACACAGGCTCGGCAGATGCAGTGAAAATGTCACGATCCTCCTCCATGACACCCACTGTGAAAGCAGAGCTGCTTACCTGAAGGGCATAATCAAGGAACTCACTCAGGGACCCTCGAGGACCATCACAGACAAGTTTGCTTTGTAACTGTTTGTTGAGTCCATGGCAAAAAAAGTCAATCAACATAAAGGCCGGGAGGTTGGTTAAGTTTGCAATGTACAGAAAGTCTATGACGTGGTTCTCGAGTGAGTGAGTTCCCTGGCATAGACGGACGAGACATACTGCTGGATCCATGTTGGCGAAGTCTTCTGTTACGAACTGCTCTGAGACAGAAGGTTTGGAGATCCAAACGCAGTATTTATTAAAGGGTAATCCAAAGTCGTAGTCCATAGAACAGGCAAAAGGTCATAACAGGAAATCAGTCCGAAAAGGCAAACAAAACAGAAGGAACAGGCAAAAGGGTAATCCATAGTGATGGGACATCTGAAGCGAGGCTCCGGAGCTTGTGTCGAGCAAAAAGGGGCGTTCCAGATGAAGCCCCGATTCGAGGCTTGTATCGTTTCCGTGAAAATCACGTGACGATGACAAACGAGGCCTCGTTTTCTGTTGAATACGTCATTGCTTCATTCGGAGTATCGCTTTCGGATAAAAGTGGTTCGAAACTTCGCGCCTCTTGTGGGGTTTGCAGTAGGCATTTGCATTGGTGTTGAGGTGTTGGTTGTATAGTAGCAATATCATTATATATCATAGCTTGTATTATATATTATATTACATTTTACTTAGTTTAGTAGATTATTAGAGTAAATTACACATAGTTCAGTAGATTAATAGAGTAAATTAGCCTATATCTAGTTGTATATCTAGTAGTGTGTATACTACGTAATTATAATTATAATATATATTATATATATTTTTAACATGAATGTATAACCCGGGGACATAAAAGTTCCCCCCCATATATATATATTAGTAGTAGGCCTAGTGTTATTATTATACATATATATTATTGCTATTATTATTATTATTATTAATAATAATATTATTATAAGACTAGACTGTATTAGGGAAAGCTTTCCCATCCCTGTTGCAGTTTGCTGTTCCACAATTCCAGTCCCATAAGCACTGCACTCACAATAATTTATTTACAATCATTCTGGGCATTCACTCATCACTAACCCAAAGAACTACTGAATAGTTGAACACAAAGTCGTGTGTTTGTGTGAGTTGTGTGTGCATAGGTTAATACAAGCAGAGTAAAATACTTTATTAATACACAGGCAATAGAAAAAGGGTGTGCCCACACTATGATAATTTGGTTGCTCAGGATGAATAGATTTGTGTGCGATGCATTGCTTTGCACAGCAGGTGTCACTAGGGAGCACACTGTTTCATGAGGCTTCAGGTAAATGAACCTTTTGGTGAAGCAATGGGCTGGAAAGCCTCAGTGGTTCAGGAAGCCTCATTTGGCCATCACTAGTAATCCATGGAGAAGGCAAGAAATCAAAGACCAAGATACATGAAACCAGGGAAACGGTCAGAAATGCAGTTGTGACACTAAACAAGACTTCGCAATGAATGACAGAGAAAACCAGTCTTATATAGGCAGAGGTAATGAGGTGATGAGACACAGGTGTAAACAGTAAGTGCTAATGAGTCCGGGGAAAGGATTATGGGTAATGTAGTTAGTGATGGAGTGACAGTCCGTGGTGGAGTGCCCTCTGGTGGTGATCACGGGCACTCACACTGGTGAATTGTGACAATATAACAATATTCGATTGGTTTTGGATTTGTTAGAGTATAATCAAGAAATAAAGGATGATGGGGTAATTTTATTTTTAGATGTCTTTAATGCCTTTGATATGTTGGAACATTCTTTCATTTTTAAATGTTTAAAAGTATATGGGTTTGGTGAAAATTTTTGTAATATGATTCGGTCATTCTACACAAATACTAATAGCTCAGTTGCCTTACCAACAGGCACTTCACCCAGATTTGATATCAAGAGAGGAGTTAAACAAGGCTGCCCCATCTCTCCTTCGTTATTTATTTTGGCTACAGGGATGTTTGCTCTTTTAATTAAAAACTCAAATATTAAAAAATGAAGTGTGTTTGGACAGAAAATTGTTTTTAGTCAATTGGCTGACGATACAACATTATTCTTAAAAAATCTTGCCCAGATTCCTAAAGCTATTGAGATAATTATTTTTGAAAATGTTCAGGTTTACAGCTCAATATAGATAAATGTGAAATTATTACCATACATGAATGCCCTCTTAAATCTGCATATAATATTCCAATCAAGTCGAATGTCGTATATTTAGGTATACACATCTCTAAAGATAAGGTCATGATGGAAAAGAAAAATGTCTGGAATAGATGGAACGAATGCAAAAGCAGACTTGATGCATGGATGCAAAGAGACTTGTCTATTTTTGGAAGGACTTATTTAACTAAAATGGAAAGCCTTTCCAGGTGCATTTATCCTGCATCTTGTCTCTCTATTTCTAATAAAGCTATTAAGACCATCAATCAAATTAATTTCAATTTTATATGGAGAAAGCGTGTCCACTATATAAAGAGAACAAGAGTATGAAAATGGTGGCTAAAAAGCCTTTGACTTTTATTGTATAAATGGAATGTTGAAGGTAAAATGGCTTAAAAAGTTCATAAGAAATGAATCTAGTTTCTGGTTTTGCATTCCCAGAGGTATATTTAAAATTGATTTTCTTCTGAGATGTGATTTTACTGTGTCCAGGTTGCCAGTCAAATTAGCTTCTTTTCACCAGCAGATCTTATTATATTAGAATTTATTATACAACCACAAGTTCACCCCACACAGAACTCCCATATGGAACAATAGATTTATTTTATCTAGATACAATCTCTATGCATTCTTGAATGGCTTGAAAAAGGTGTCTGGTCAGTTCTTCATTTAATGAATGAAGATGGAAGCCTGTTAACTTTTAGAGATTTTTGTATTAAATATAATTTGCAATGTTAACGTAAACAATTTGAGCATGTTTTAAATGTCATTCCAAAAAGCTTTATAAATCTAGTTCCTAACACTGTCAACAGGTCAGATGGATCTTGTGAACTTCCATCCCTTCTTTTTAATGGTAATGACCTCAAGGCAATGCTTCCCAACAAACTTATTCGCTCTTGTTTCAACTCTATATTATATTCTACACTTTTGTATTATAACAGTGTTTTGCAAGCTTATGATAAATCACTGGTTAAGAAATTGCGAATAAAGTATCTCAGTTTTCCAGTGGCCCCTAAAGCCAAGGAAACTCACTTTAACATATATACCCGTCGTTTTAAGTTTTAAGTTTTTCTTAAGACACCGGTTTAATTTTGAAGAGAATGCTTGTAGTTTCTGTCAAGTTGACATAGAGACAACTGATCATCTTTTTTTTTTCTTGTGCTTTTTCAAATATTTTCTGGGAAAATATGGCTTGCTGGTTGGAGACAAAAATTAATTCACTGCCCACTTTTGATAGGAAACATAATGTTTGGAGTGCTGTTAGATGATAAAGAAAATGTTTTTTTTTTTTTATTAATGTAATGTTTTTCATACAGAAATGCAAATGTATGAAGGCAAAACCGTACTTCTCTGTATTCAAAAAAGATTTGATTTGTAATTACTTTCCATCATTAAGTTATATGAAGATTAAAAAAGCCCAGAAACTTGTAAATATAATAAGAGACATTGACGTCTTAGAAGAGCAATGAAAAAAAAAAACGTATTTTTCTTTTTTCTTTTCTTTATTTATTTTTGTTTTTATGTAACTAATGTGTGCCTTGCTTAATACATATTTCTTATTGTATTTGTATTCATCAATGCCTTTATATATGTATATTTTCATTTTGTTTTTGTTCTTAGTGTTCAATAAAAAATAAAATAAAATAAAAATAAAATAAAAAAATTCTCTCACCGATCACCGGTGATCGGTTCTGTGCAGATGTTGCTCATCTCAAATAAGCCTAATTGGATGACTCCCTGATCAGTGCCCTTACCAAGGGAGCTGATTGAGACGCACCCTATGGTTTGACGCTGAGGCGCTCCAAACCACTGATTCAAAACAAAAGATTCGTAAAGGTTTCGAATCTTTATCAAGGTAGCGCAAGTGATGGGAGAAACGAAACTTTTCAAAGCTTCGAATCAATTGAAACGATTGACACAGTGATTCACTTTTTCGAAGAGTTCAAACGTCACACGCTGGTGACGCCTGCTGGTCAAAACAGTATATCTTGTGTATATACAAACAGTATATATATATATATATATATATATATATATATATATATATATATATATATATATATATATATATATATATATATATATATATATATATATATAACTAATTTACTCCCAGTCCAAATTAATTCCCTTATTACATCATATAGCTGCTGTCATTGTCTGTTCAGTTATTTAAGTGATATTATATATTTTATATACAAAATACCCAATTATGACCGTCTCAATAAACACAATAATACAATGTAATAATCATCACCATCAGAAACATTCAAAAATGGAAATTGAAAATAATTGAGATCAGGGTTTTTTTTTTTTTTTTTTTACATAGACCGCTGGAGGGCGATCTCAATAAATCCGCATGATTCATTTTTACGGTCTATGTTCAAGACTCACAGAGAACCACGGATTCGTAACAAAAGATTCGTAAAGGTTTTGAACCTATGGTGTTGAAGCTTCATGTTACGAAAGCGCCCATCTGACAGATTAATAGCTACAAACATCAGACGGATGGCAAACACAAGCAAGACCGAAAAGTTCCAGCTGCATGTTCCAGATCTCGAGGACTTATGTCAGGGTAATAATCGTATTTCATTTCAAATGTGTGCATTTATATGGGTTTTTCTGTTGCATGCTATTTTTCCTTCATTGTGCAAGAGTAAATCCAATAGAGTCCAAAGTTTAACATGACTATTATAAATAATTTGGAGCTTTTTAACAGCCATGCCGCCCAAGTTAGCCTACAGTATCAATCATACTTGATAGTATTTGAAAGAAATGTAGGGCATCAAATAGGCCTAATAATTCTTTAAAAAGGAAATCCTAAATAAAGGCAGAGGAGGAAATGAAGAATCCATGGTTAACATAGGCTATATTTTTAAAGTCGGCATGAAACAAAATTTGCAATAGTCTTAACACAGTGCGGTTTTCGTTCCTGACATTCATACTAATGCTTCTCACCGGTGTTACAGGTTACAATAGGCTTGTTTGAGATTAGCAAAATCAGGTGATCAGCGCGAGATGCATGCCGGTTAGAAATGTGTCCGAGTATGGCAAGCCGTTTTAGCATTAAATACACCTTCGCATACTAGTCATAAATTAGTTTTGACTAGTCATAATTCCAGTTCCAGAAATCTCCTCTGCAATTTTGACTTGTCGTTATTGCAATTAAGATATCTACAATGTGATTGTGACTAGTCATAATATGGATTGAAGATATCTACAATGTTAACTAGTCATAATATACATTCAAGATATCTATAATGCTATTTTTACTAGTCATATTCTTCCATTGACTTCCATTGGAAAATATTTCCAAATATCTTCAAATGAGTTTTGACTAGAAAAAATTGTAGTTGTAAATAAATCTAGGACACATTTGATAGGGCTGTGTATTGCCAAGACTCTGGCGATACAATATATCATGATACAGGGGTTACGATACGATATATTGCAATATATTGCGATATTGTTTTTGTTTTTTATAATTTAAAAGAATAAAGAACACAATCATAAGCCTAAAACACGAGACAAAGTATTTTATTTAATTAATACAGCCTATAATTTATATCACTAATCATATGCAATGTGCAATCTAAGTTAAGGGAAATGTAAAGTGACTGCAGGATTCTTTATGTGTAAATGTTTTAAAGGTTCACAGTATAGCAGTGGCTATTTAACAACAGAAAGTGCAGTCCATTTCATGACTGAATGACTGTTTGTTTTATATTTAACACAGTAGCCCCGATCACACAGAACGCGTTTTTGCAGCGAGAGGCGCCTTTTTTGAATGGATTTCGGTTGGCAGAGAGCGTTATGCGCGCTGCTTATGCGCCCTGGGCGCCCCGCGTTTTTGAAGGAGCGCTGCGAGCGCATGAAGTTGAAAAAAAGTCAACTGAGCAGAAAAGCGTGCAACATCATCGCGCTCATGTTCTGTTGTCCAAACGAATGAATGAAGAGGCGGGCCTTCCGTTGTGTTGACCATTACATTGATTTGACTGACAGTACAGGTTGCCTAGAAACATTAAAGCGCACTGCTCATTTTTGAATGAAAAAACGCCGACCAGTCTATTGTATAAAGTGCTATTTCAAGAACTGAACTGCAGAGCTGGTGCATCCATATCCACGTCGCTATTATCTTTCGTTCTCCTGCCACCGCTGTCAGTTTTGGCATGTGTTTATTTTGTTACTGAGAGGAAAACGTGCAGTACATTCTATCGAAACACTTCTCAGCAGCGCGGGTGACGTCAGGATGTTCAGCGGGCTCTGTTTCAATGGCCCTCATTTATCAATCTTGCGTAGAAACTGGTGTATATGTTGGCGTAAGATTATGCTTACACTCCTCTCACCGCCTGATTTATGAAGCTGTGCGTACCTCTGCAATCCAGGTGTACGCAATACCTGCCCTTAATATATGTGGCGGCTGAAAACGATCGTCATTAGAATAACACGCCCCTATATATTCAAGTCTCCGCCTCTCCCACGCCCTCATTTTACGCCATGGACAAACAGAAGACGGCAAAGAAGCGAAACTTCTCCGACGTGGAGATCGGGCGCGTCTCAATCATCTCACTACTCAGGGCACTGACTAGGACATAAGTCAATGGGCTGACTCCCTGATCAGTGCTCTGACTACTGAACTAGTGAGATGATTGAGACGCGCGCCATCGAGACCATCACCAGGGAAGTGAAAAAAACCGAAATTGTTTTATTTGGGAGTTTAAAGAGTGGGATTAAAGGCACCTACAAAAACAAAATATGGACCCAAATTACGAGTACTCTTAATAGTGTGGAGGTTGATAAGTGCACTCCAGCAGTTTAAATAGCTGTTTGGATGATACATTACCATCACAATGCATTATTTTACAGCACGTTTTGAAACAATTAGCATTTAATTTCGTATCACGGCACATGTATTGGGGTGTACAAGTGATGTGTGATGTGGAGTAAGATTCATTCACATTAATAATTACATGACAATTTGTAAGATTCTTATTATTATTATGATTATTAGGCTATTCTTAATGACGCTTGTTATTCAGAAGAAGAATGTCGTTTTTATTGATTTTATTATTATTTAAAAGAAGAAGGTCATTTTTATTATTTTGTCAGTCTGAATTATTTTAGTCCCAGTCCGTGCGCAGCTGCCGGGCCAGACGGGCCTGAAACGTCAGATAAAGCGCACAGGCTCGCGACTGTAGGAATACATATGCCTACAGATCAAACGCTTTGGTAAAGTCACACAAATTAAACATTGACGTTCATGTTGCACAAAAATAAACACTGAATGTTGTCGTTGTGGTTTTAACAGTGGGTCATAATATAGCATATCTTTGTCAGTGCGTTTTGTGGTGTTAGGAATTGTTTTTCTGCGCATTTTCCCACTAACTCAAACATGCGTACACCACCTCCTGAGCTGGCGTAGGATTTGAGCGTGCCGTACGCCAACGTCCATATTGATAAATCTCAAAGTCACCGTGGGTTTGGGTGTACGCAAGGTGTACGCTGGAAATTTGGTGTACGCACTTTTGATAAATGTGTTTCCCGAGTATTAGAATATAACTTGGCCTATTTTGCAAACAAAATATTTCTTGTCGATTTCCTTAGTGGCTTCTTTTTAGCTGAAGTCAAAATGAGTCCACACTTCAGCTCTGTATACTGCAGGAGCGGAATAATGCTATCGTCTTGAGAGCTGGGTTTGCTAATGTAAACACTAGTGATGCACGCACTTTAACCTTGCGCTTCTCCGGCTCCGCGTCAGTTATACGTTCTCAGATAGCACTGCCATCTAGCGATTGGGTGTTATACAGTCTGTGGTTTAAACCGAACACAAAGCCACGAATCTTGGATGTAAATAAATAAATATATAAATATATCGATACAGCGTTTTTGAGAATTGATACAGTATCGCCAAACATAATATCGCGATATTCACGTGTATAGATATTTTCTTACACCCCTAACATCTAAGATATCTTTAATTAATCAATTTTAAAGATATCTAAAATACATATGTAGATATCTGCAAATAATTTATTACTAGTCAAATTATAATTTGGATTGGATTTTTGTCTAGGCAAAACTTAATACAAGATATCTTGAATTGGAATTCTTCCTAGTCAAAACTCATTTAAAGATGTCTGTCTGTTTGATTTTTGACTAGACAGATCTTTCTTTGGAGATATCTGCAATTAGCTTTGTGACTAGGAAGTATATAAATGTAGATATCTGGAATTAACATTCTGACTAGTCAAAACTCCTTTATAGATATCTTAAACATGCATGCAAATATGCCTTTGCTAAGCCACACCTTAAACATTTTATTAACCAATCCTACCGTGGAAACCATTGTCCTCTGCTATTTTGTTTAAGAATTGTGGTCATTTTAATCTCCTTTATAGGGAAGGAAATCAAACGTATGAAAATAAAAATGTACCTGGGACATGTGTAAAAGTAACATATAATATGCTGAGAAGATCAAGAAGGTTGTTGTCTTATTCTAGGCTATATATTCAAGTAATAAATAATGTTGAGATGTGCATGCTGTGGATTAAATTTTGTTAGTTTTTATTCCCAAATGAACACATTTAAAATCTTTAGGCTAAGCATTGTATTTGGCTTTATTTCTGGTGCAACATTACATATGCTATAATATGCTACATATGCTCGTCACTCAACACAGCAGAATATCACATCACAGATCTTTTGCTATAAAGCCAACCCCACCTTGTGGATTATTACCTTTATGACACAAGTAAACACAACACAATGTACTAATCAATGTAATCAGTAGCTACATCATGTCGATGTTATTTAAACATTTATTCTTTTTTAAATCATTCTTAATTTTTTTTTGACCTGGTCTGCTGGAGACATTTAATCATATGCATCCAAATGTTGTCACTCGTTGATTATTGGTGGAAAATTTCCTCACGTCACAACCTTACACAAGCAGATTTGACTAGGAGCAGGTACAATTCAGATATCTTAAAACTGAATTAGAGAGATCTCTAATTACCTTTGCGTATGTGTGACACGTCCATTGAAGATATCTATGACTTCATTACAGATATCTTAAATAGAGTTTTCACTAATCAAAATGTGTTTAGAGATATCTCGAATCAGATTTCTTCCTAGTGCAATTATAATTGCAGATATCTCTAATTGCCTTTTGCTCTTCACTTTTTTGTGCGTTTCACTTCATGCCACTGTTTTGACATGAAAATATATATAGTAACCCTATATAGTATAACGCCCCATCTAAAAGTAGTACGTTTTAGTCATGAAGAAACTATCAGAGAAATCACTAGGCTTAAGTGTGACTTTACTCATCTTGATTGTGAAGTTCTGTGCCTTTCGAAGAAGGACATATTTTTCATTTTTAGAAACACCACCTGGAACATTTCCAGATTTTTTTCAATTCATATAAGGTTTGAAACATTTCCTTATCCATACTGACAGCCAAAAGGAAAAACTCAACAAGGATGGGTAGGTTTATTTATATGAATTGTGGTCTTGAGACTTGTTATTCTTTTAACACATCATCACATCTAATTGGAAGTTGAATGCTTCACAAATTGCTTCACAAACTTTATGTAATGAAACAATTAATTATTGGCCAGAGCTGTGCAAATTGATCAGAAATGCAGCTCAGATTTTTTTTTCTCAGTGTGGTGTAGACATAATAATTAAAAAAATAGTGTAATTTAAAGAAGAGCACAGTTAATAATTTAATACAATATACACAGTTATCTAACTAGCCTAAATACTATCTAGACTGTTTAAATTTGTGTAAAATGTTTTGAGGTTTTTTTAAGCATGCATTCATTAACTGGAAATAACTATTATAGTAAGATAAAGTGTCATAAAAGTACATATATTACTTATATTCATCTGTAAAATGAGAACTTTAGACAAGAGAAAACCATGGGATCAAGGATAAAATCACTACAGCAAGACTAATAAAATATTTACTATATTATTCTAACAGGCCTATGTTTTGTTTATCTATACATTTCCTTCATTTTTGGAGTAAATAGGCACCCTTAAACACGTGTATACACCCGTGTGTTTTTGTGTTCCCTTGTTTACAAAAAGGTTACATAAGAATGATACCATTACTAAACTGATAAGATGTAGCCTAAATTTTTATGATAAATAGTTAGTCATTATTATCACTTAATTTGACCAACATTCTAAATCTTTGCAACAGAATACAACTGTTAATCAGGGCCGTTTCTAGCCTTTCTGGCACCCTAGGCGAGATTCATATGTTGCCCCCCCCCCCCCCTTTTTTTTTAAACTACAACTTATTAAGTAAATATGACATCCTTATTTCATGGGCATATTGTACATGCATTAATCGAATAATGTAGCTAGGTTTATTATCACTGAGATCACAGATGTTGGGGGGTTCGGGGGCATGCTCCCCCGAGAAAATTTTGATTTCTATGATCTACATATGTGTATTTTAAGATATTCTGAAGGCCAAAAAATTAGATAACAATAGCTTGAAAACCATGTCACTCGGCGCCGCTGCGGATTGAAGAACACAGTGACACAAAGACTAAAAGACGGGACGAAGCAGTAGCCGAAGCCTCGCGCCAGTTTCATATGTTTTAAAGGTTAATCACATATTTTTTTAGGGGGGGCTGATGCATAAGTTCATAAAAAAGGGCCTAGTGACGCCCATGGTTATGACAGTATTAGCCTACTTGATCAATTTACACTAAACAGATGTAAAAAAAAAAAAATATTCAAATGAACTGCTATAATGTTCTGCACCTGAAATGAGCATGGCGTGTGGTCCGTCCAGTACTAATATTCAGTGTAATGTTTTGCTCAACGTTATGATAGAGAGACCAGCTTATAGAGAACAAGTAACCAATAAGTAGGCTAACATACCTGTATATTTCGCTTTCTTTTTTTTATATTTCCTCTTTTTTCTTTTTACGATACTGAGCCCCTGATGGCTTTGACCTTTTCATGATGATGAAACTAAAGCACGCTGTAACGAGTAGAAATATAGTGTGGCCCCTTTAAGAGTTGCGCGCGCTCCCAGCAAACGAAGTCTGCATTTTGTGTATGTGCGCACTGAGTCTTCAGCTCCCATGTGTGGGGATTATTTTCTGTTGCTAACAGTCAGTTATTTTGTTTTCTTAAGTACTGCTGTGGACGGAAAGGGAGTTTGTGATGAGAGTTCAGCGGGGAATAAGGTGCGATCTGTTTGATGTTAATCGCCTCCGTGTTTGCATCCACTCCAGTTACATTCAGTGAGCTATCCGCATTTTTCCATATTTTTCACTCGGACACAAGCGTCACAACGCCACGGATGACGACGTTCCCTGCCGCCCTCTACATGATCTCATTTCATTACAGCAGCTCCACTATCACCATGGCGACTTCACTCCAATAATCGCAACTAATCATAATGCCTTGAAATAGCAAAAGTACGAAATATTAATAATAAAATATATATGAAATAACTAAAAAAATCTTGTTGGGGCGGGGGCTCACTGGCGCCCCCCAGCTGTTGGCGCCCTAGGCGACCGCCTAGTTTGCCTATGCCTAGAAACGGCACTGCTGTTAATGCAACTGAAGCTTAATGTTTCATCAATCAATCAATCAATCAATCAATCAATCAATCAATCAACTTTATTTATATAGCACTTTTACAATCACGATTGTGTCAAAGCAGCTTCACAGTGTCAAACAAGATAATATTGCAACAAATTAGATTTGGCTGTACAGTCGTACTGGAGAAAACAGTGATGTTATCAGCTTATTTTAATTTATCATATAGCGACAATGTTGGCATATCAGTATTATAGTTTATAGAATTAAATAAAACCTAATACATACATTTTATTTGTATAATTAATTGAATAACTTTAATCATAATTTTAGTGTCCCCAACTGAGCAAGCCAAGCCAAAGGCGACAGTGGCAAGGAACCAAAACTCCATCAGGGCGTGATGGAGAAAATTAAACCTTGGGAGAAACCAGACTCAGTCGGGGTGCCAGTTCTCCTCTGGCCTATTAACACACAGTGTATGATTATTATTCTGGCAACCTTACAGGTCAGAAATCATATTAGATCGGAATATTCAAAATTTCAGGGTATCATGGAAGAGACAGGTTTATTTATGATGGGGCGTCGATTACACAAGGTTTCCTAACCTTTGATAAAGTATAAGGGTTATGTATGAAAATAATTTTCATTTGAGTAGAGCAACATTCAAAGCATGCTACTCCAAGTTCTTGTGTGGTCTTGAGCCTATCATTTAAAAGGGGGGGGACAAAGTTTCAAAAACTAATGTTGGACGTTTGATGGAGTATTTCTTTGTCAAAAATACTCCTTCCAGTTTCTCACAAGTTTCGGAGAGTTTTTTTTTTTAGTATGGCTCGGCTTAACGTTAATAAGAGCGGAAGGTCCTTGTATGGGCCGTACGGG